>NC_143018.1:63849919-63984919 GCF_055824585.1 Amblyomma mixtum
GGATCGTTTTGTGGTTCTGAGATGGGGTTGTTTTAACATGCAACAATTCTTAGGGTGATCTGATCACTTGAAAAAGGTGACGAAACACAGCTTTCGATGTACGGCACGCTATCAAGCACAGTATTTTTCATCAACATAAGTATGTAAATGACGTGAGGACAACTGTTTGCGAAAAAGTTCGCTCGCCTATTGACCCACCACGACTGCTTCATGTCAGATGGCAGGCAGACGCTCGTGGCATCCTGACCAAGAATGACCTCTTTTCAAGTTTCATCGTGAAATATGCACAACCAGAACACACACATGACTTCTGCGAAAACTGGGCAAGAGAAACGAAAGCATAGCGCTGATCTCAGTACATATCAGTGGCATAGCTTGTGATGACGTCACACTGGATGGTGTCCTGTTTCCCCTCAACGACGTTGCTTTTTCGCAGCTTCCGCCGTGGATATTCGAGTCGGAAAAGAATTCGAGGACCTAAAGTACGACTTCGAAAACCAGGTTAAGATCACAGAAGCCGACGTCGTCGAAGGCAACCTGGATCCGTTGCCTCCTGGTGGCCGGCATGTTGTCACTTTATCACTTCCCGCCAGCTTCTCCTCGTTTGAGGAAGATGGCACCTGGATATGGGACGGTTTAATGGCAGCTCGAGTAGCTAACAGTTATGGGCTGAAGTCCGATGTTTCGAACGTTGTTTCAGTGTTTTACGCCCCTTGGGGTCTTCCCAAAATAGTGACCACCACCACGAAAACAACAACGACAACGGCCCCGACGAAAAAGGTCACGACAACACAAGGGCCAACACAAGCTATGGATGCACCAAAGGAAAGCAGTGGCGATTCGCCTTTCGTTGCGTCACCCTCGTTCTGGGTTGCACTGTTCTGCATCGCAGCGCTGATCATCATTGTCATCGTGCTTGCGGTATCCTTGATGCTAAACCTCAAGGAGGAGGGCCAGTCAAACCGCACGGAAGGAGAGCGGACAAACTTGACTTCATAAAACTTAACAAAAATAAAAATTGGTTCTAGCATCGTGTTAGTGATCATAAATGTCGAGGAGCCCTCCGGCCTCCGCCTCATTCCTCGCCTTGGTGACCACTTTGCGCTTGTTTATCACGTCCGTAGCAAGCAGAGCGTCTCCCAGAAAGACCGAGATGAGGTCAGGACGGACCCCACGGTGGGTGGTTTCGGACATGCCCACAGATAATGTTAGAGGTCGGCCGCTGGGGCCTGAAAGGCAGAACACTGAGGTGGATATCAGGCTGGGTGCATGCGGCTAACTATTGCAGACAAGGCGTACGAGTTCATCCGGCGGTGCCTCCATACTGCGCTCTCACGTGTGTAGAGAGAGTGGTGTGGCACTGGATTAAGGCGCCTACTCTGTTGTTGTTGTTGTTGCGACTGAGAGAAGGATGAAAAGGGAAGTGCACGGGCCTGCCGACTGGCTCAAGCCGAGCCCCACCACTGCCACGTGCAAATAGAGGCGAATTCAAAGGTAAGAGGAAAGAGAAAAGAAAAGACGCGCGTCGCAACAACGGCGTCCGCCGAAGCGAACTCTGGCTGAAAAAAACAGACAAGCCCCTACTCTCGCGTTGGTAGGTAGTTTAAGAATAGGTGTCTCGAAGCTTTGGTTTTTGGTTTGGTTTTGAGGAAAGGAAAAGACACAGTAACTGTCTCACATATCTTGGTGGACACCCGGAACCGCTCCGTAAGGGAAGGCATAAGGGAGGGAGTGAAAGAAGACAGGAAGAAGAGGTGCCGTATTGGAGGTCTCCGCGCACTGACATCGCACAGCACACGTGCGCATGTTGAGTTTCGCCTCCATCGAAACGCTGCCGCCGTGGTCGGGTTCATTCCCGGGTACTCCGGCTTAGTAGACCAGCAGGGTGTGTTGTTGGGCAGGTTTCACATTCTGAACATTGTAGCGCTGGCAGACGAGTTGTTAGTTCAGCGCCCTGTGTGTCCCGTCCTTCCTTCGTCCGTCGTCTGCCAGCACTACAATGTTCAGCAGATGACCGCCTTGCCTTGCCAGATGACAGCACTGAGCCACCTTGAAGGGCAAGTTTTGAGGGCCCCGAGAAGTTTCGGGCGTTGAAGTGCGCATGCGCAATACGGCAGACCGCCTTGCGTCTTGAGTTAACTTCAGCGGGGAACGCTACTTTGCTGAAATAGCGTGGGCCTAAACGCCGTTTACCTTCAGGCAACATGGCGGCGGCAGTCCAAGCTGGGTGTATCGCTTCGCCACCGATTGGGCTCCCGCTACACATGTGTGTCGCTTTCACGGCAGTCGAAATGCGAATAAAGCTTTCGCTTTCTGTGAACATGTCTGCACCACGCAATTTTAGCCATAAAACAAACCAAATTTTCAGATTGCTTCATTGCTTCTAAACATGCTAGGCTTAGCGAGTACACTTCGTCCGATGGGAGTTTGCTTTCAAGTAGCACGTCGCGGTGGTGCCTATCTGCAATAGTAATGTTGGTTCAAACCAAGTATGTAAACTGGCGACGGTTCTAGTAACGCTAGTTAAACAACCCCTCTCCACTAGAAAATTGGAGAATAATTCCCTTAGGGCGCGGTTGAGGTGTCCACCGAGATATGTGAGACAGATACTGCGCCATTTCTTTCCCTCAAAACCAGTTATGAAAAGGAATTGGTGCAGTACCTAACTCACGTCTTGGTGGACCCCCGAACCGCACCGTAAAGGAAGGGATAAGGGAGGGAGTGCAAGAACACAGGAAGAAACAGGCCCCATAGTGGAGGGCTCCGGAATAATTTCCACCACCCGGGGATCTTTAACGTACACTGACAACGCACAGCACAAGGGCGCCTTTTGCATTTCGCATCCATCGAAACATGGCCGCCGAAGCCGGTATCGAGACCGGGAACTTTGACTCTAGCCGAGCGCCCTATCCACTGAGCCACCTCGGCATGTTAACAAGTTTGATGCAGAAAGGGGCCACGAAGAATTAGCATTCCGTTAACTCGGTGCTTTACTATTTATGGAGTAAATTTTATTCGCGCGGACGTCAAAGAACTGAAAAACAAACTACAATTGCGACATTTACCATTCGTTCGTACGCCCGAGATGGCGCTACACGTGGCAAGCAATGAAAAAATGTCTAAAGCGGCAGCTGTTGGTAGCGTTTGTTTCGGTTATTTTATGCGAACTTTGTGCTGCAGAAGAGTAGCCGCATATATGAAACAAAAACATCTTCACTTGTTTATTTTTATTTTGCTTATATCTCTTGGTCGCAATGGTGCAGCAGTATAAGATGTGAGGCCCATCACAACTGAGCAGAGAAAATCCCCATTTGAAAACCCCATGATGCACGCGCGTCCGTATTGTTGGAGCCCCGTATTTCTTTGAGGCCCCCCAAGCTTTGGGGACCCTATTTTAAAGCTTTCTAGCAGGTCATGCCCGCATGGTAGTCGTTCATGCAGTCGTCGTCGCTGCCAGTGGTTTCGGGAGAGGGTTCCATCGCCGCTAGGAGCTAGATTTACCGACCGGGCTCATGAACGTGCACAATACCGAACATACCCTCGTGGCCAGGTTCAGACGACGCAGTCATTGAGTGTTGCAGAACAATTGAGTGTTCAAGCACCCGTGTGGGCTTCTGTGGTATGTTGCCACGGAAAAAGCGTGTGCATGTGGTTTCTGAATCGGTGCTAGTGGTCGGTTTGGCGGTCTGCATGGTGGACAGGCAGGGTGGACAGACTCATTCTACTTACCCTGGATGGATGGAAAACTTTATTGCGCAAGCGAGTTGGGACTGTACAAGGTCCCAGGGCCACCGCCCAGCCCTCACATTACGCGCATGTAGGCCACGTAGGTCAATGCACTTGCACTCTGGGTCACACAGCGAAGTTGCGTGTCCGGGTCCTGTGACGAAAGGACGGCCTCCCAGTCCTCCCATTTTCCGATGGCGGGTTGTCCCTGTGGGGGAGGATCAGCAGGACAGCCGAAGAGGATGTGGTCCAGGGTGGCGTGCGATTCTCCGCAGAGAGTGCACTGAGCTGAGTTGTAGTAAGGGTTCGGGTCTGGAGTCGCCTTCAGAGAATATGTTGGGAGTGGGATAGGCGGGGCTGGAGAGGGGAGTAGAGTCGACGGCCAAGGCTTGCTTGTTGAGTCAGTTCTGAGAACGTGTGTGCCCGATCGCTCGAGAAATTCCGGCTGGGGTCGCCATTTGCCCGGCAAATAAGTCCTCGGGCTATATTATTGGCGGCCTTTTTTCTAAGACTGCCACAGTGAGCCTGCACCCACACGAGCCCAATACGGCTATCGGAATTTAGGGTGCATATTCCTAATATCTGCCTCACGGGGGAGGGACGCGTCCGTGGGCGAAGTTAAGAATGGCGGTGTTGGAATCGCTAACTATATAAGCCGCATTCAGTTAAGCAATGGCTATTGCTATAGCCGCTTCCTCTGCTTCTTCCGGGGAAATAGGGGGGGGGGGGGGGCTATGAAATGAGTAAGTGGGGGGGGGGGAGGCAGCTGGATTGTAAGCCACCGGTACTGAGCGGTCTGGACCACACGCAGCGTCCACCAAGCGCACATCCTCTGAAGTATTCTTTATGGAGAGTTTTGGCTCGCCTGACTCGACGGGATTGATGGCACTCAGGGTGGACATTCTTAGGAAGGAGTATGAGGATAAGCTCGGCGTGTATGGCGCGAGGTAGAGAGATTAAGTCTGCAGCGTGTGCGGGTATGCGAAATCCCAGAGAATCCAGTAAACGAGGTCTGTTAGAAAAGTATCCGACCTTATTTTTTTTTTGCGAACACCTGATGGATATGAAACAAGCGCGCTTGCACCAGCAGACCTTGAAACGTCGTGCGCATGCACGAATTTTTTCCCGCCTGCCGATAGCGTCAGTCGCTGGGAGGCAGCGTTTGAGTGAGGTAGTGCGCAGTGCTCTCGTCGGTTTTTTAGTGCAAGAAAAATGGCGGTGCGAGAGGAGCAGCGCTAATGCATCAAATTTTGCCTGAAACGGGGCGACAGCCAAGTGGAAAACATTCGAAATATTTAGATGGTTTTCGGTGATGATGCTTAGAGTAGCACAGAAATTAAGCAATAGTACAACTGGTTTAAAGATGGCCGCACATCGGTGGAGAGCGAGCCACGCTCCGGTCGGCCATCAACATGCCGAAATGGCCAGGTCATTGCCGAAGTGAACGCTCTAGTGATGCGGGACCGTCGTGTGACTATCCGAGAAATTGCGGAAGAGGTGTACATCAGTAGTTTTTCTGTACATTCCATTATCACCGAAGATTTGGCCATGAAGAGAGTTGCGGCGAAATTCGCGCCGAAGCTGCACACGGTGGAGCAAAAGCAGCTTCGTGTTGAAGTCTCACAGGACACGTAGGATTCCACAAACAGTGACCACGACTTCATCAACACCATAATCACTGGTGACGAATCTTGGGTGTACGGGTACGACCCGGAAACCAAATTCCAGTCGTCACAGTAGAAGCATTCCACGTCCCCAAGACTAAAGAAGGCCTGCCAAATGCTCAGCAACGTCAAAGTGATGCTGACTGCTTTCTTGGACTCTCGCTGTGTGCCACACCACGAGTATGCACGCCCCAGGGTCAAACAATGACTAAAGAGTACAACAGGGATTTCCTCCGTCGCCTACGTGATGCTGTACGGCGCAAGAGACCGGAGTTGTGGTCAACAGGAAATTGGCGCATCCATCACGACAATGCTCCTGAACATTCTTCCCACTTGAGTAAGACTTTTTTGGCGAAAAACCAGACCCCTGTAGTTCAACAGGTTTCCTACTCTCTTGATATTGCCCCCTGCGACTTCTGGTTGTTTCCCAAAATCAAGAGGTCATTGAAAGGAGCGCGATTTCAAACAAGAAAGTACATTATGGCTGCAACGACAGCTGAGCTAAACTCCATTCCGAAAAAGGCCTTTTCGGAATACTTCCAACAGTGGCAGCACATCTGAGAAAAGTGTGTTGAGTCCCAAGGAGACTACTTTGAAGGTAATTAGGTTTCCAACGCTCCAGTTATGCCATTTTGTTTTCTTCGGCCAAAGGTCGGATACTTTTCTAACAGACCTCGTATACCGCGCCGTTTCCGTGTCAGCCTCACGAAGGTGCTGTGTGTGGTGATGTGCATCGATAAGTTCTTGTATCGTGTTCTGTATTTATACTTTTAAGAGCATGTCCGTGCTAGTGCTCTTTGGTAGGTTGAGCGCTGCTTTGGTAGCCATGCAGATTAGAGCACTGATCTTATCTTTATCGGCACAGGAGAGGCTTAGGTAAGGAGGGGCGCAAATAATGCGACTAAGCACAAAGGCATGCAGCACCTTGAGATTGTCTGCTATTTCTAGACCGGTTCGTGAACGGGAAACCCTGCTAAGAAGATGGATACGGAGTAAATGGACTGTTTTAGTGCTTTCAGGGAAAGGCTGTTTTTGCCCGTGTCCAGTATATGCAGGCCAAGAATGCGGAGGGTAGGTGTTTGCGGTATGGGAGTGTCATGCAGGTAAATCGTGATTGGGGCGGTAGGTACGCGTCGTGGGTGGATTATGAGGTGTGGTGACTTTGTGAGGAAACATTAAAGCCCAATGCTTGCCGCGTGAGTAGCTATAGTTGTGGCTGCTTCCTGAACGGTCGATTCTATGTCGCCATCCGAGACGTATGTGGTCCAAACCGTTATATCATCCGCGTAAAGTGCGTGTCCTAACTGGGGGATTCGGCTGAGAGCCTTGGCCAGGGGGACGAGAGTGAGGTTGAGGAGGAAGGGAAATAACACTGCCTCTTGCGGGGTACCAATGTTACCAAGGGTGAAGGAGAGGGTCTGTATATCATCTGTATGCATTACGCGGTGCGACAGTTTAACGAGGCCCGGTTATAGTTGTAGGTCTTAGGCACCAACTGCAGCTCTTGGATGCCCTGCAGGATGCCGCTGTGCGTAACTTTGTCAAATGATTTGGTGAGGCCGTCTGCCAGGATTGCTCTGCAGTGATGTAACATGTCATTGAGGATAGCGTGTGAAATCTGTAGCAGGGCGTCCTGTGCCGAGAGATGGGCTTCGAAATCCAACGATAGTATAGGGATATATTATATGGGATTCCTTTTGTTGCGTAAGACTGGTGATGAGGATGACATGCTCAGTTTGCCCAGGCAGGAAGTTAACGAAATGGGACGCAGATTTTGGGCTTTAAGTTATTTGGTTTAGGAATAGAAATTATTTTCTCGTGCTTCCATTCAGCAGGTAGCGTCCTCATTTCCCAGCACTCATTGAAGTAGTCGGTGAGGAGGAAAACTAAGCGGTCATCAAGATTTCTGAGCATGGCATTCGCAGTCTGCAGCACGTGCTCACAGTCTTGAGGGGTAAAGCTTAACTGCCGCTTCCAGACATCGGTAGTATAAATAAATATTTCTCTCTCTCTCTCTCTCTCTCTCGGTATTCAAATTGCCGCGGTTACGACATCGTAACCGCGGCAATCTGACAGTCATGACAGCAGCCACCACTGAAAGAGAAAAACCAGCTTTCTGTAACCTGTCAACCTGCATGTTGAGGCTGTCATTTACCAGGTGAGCACATGATTTCTGCTATTTACCGTCTTAGAATGAACAGACTGAAACGGCAATAGGTCTTTCCGGGCCCGTGGTGAGTACATCGAACACGTGTGATCTGGTGTTAAAGTGATGTTAATATCTAAAAACTGCAATCTATCTTGTTCAGGTAATTCGTGGGTAAAGGTTAGACCCTTCTCTTGTCGTTTAAAGACAGAGAGTGTTTTGCACGGTGTCCGTGTGTGTCAAACCGGGTTGCTTTTTAAGAATCACCAAATAATCGTCCACGTATCTAAAAACTTTAAGAACTATCTTGCCGTCCAAATAGCACACCATATCACGATCAATGCTGGCCAAGAAAATGTTAGCCAGTACAGGTGCCACACAAGACCCGATGCAAATGCCCTGATGTTGAACATGAAAATGGTTGTCAAAAGTTACAAAACTGGACTCAAGATAAAATTCTAGTAGCTTCATGAAAATGTCCAGGGTTAGGCCGCTGGTGTTCTGAAAATCTACGACACCATTATCGTCGATGCAAGACCTAAGTGCACAGAATATGGCATCATGCGGTATAGAAAAGAACAGGTTTTCTATGTCAAAAGAGACAGCGTAACCTAAAGATGAGGAACCCTGTAGGAAAGAGACCACATGACCTGAACTTTTTACAGCAGAAGAGTCTTGTATAACTAAAGTCTTTAAACACTTCTGGAGGAAAGAGCTAATCTCCCGTTGCCACGCATCCCTTTCACTCACTACACCGAAACGGCTTGCCATATTTGTACGTCTTCACGGTAAAAATAGTTCTAGGCTACTTCGCTTACAGTTGTTAACAGCTCTGGAAAGTCTATCTAAAGCCAAGTCCTTGCACAGTCCTATGGCTCGAGCCTTTACCTTGGAAGTCTTCACGTTTTTGGTAACAAAGTTCCTTCTGGCGGCTTCAACGGCCTTGTCTTGAAACATCCCTGCTGGTAGCACGGCAAATCCCCCCTCCTTGTCTGCCTGCACAACCATCAGCCGATGTTCTTTGAAGAAAGAGACGACTTCATCGGCGTCCTTTTCCACAGTTGAGTGTCTTCGGCCCGCAAATACTTGAGGCTTGGTGGCCGTCCGCAGCAGGTAATCAACCTCATCAAGAAGACACCTTTCACGATCCTCTTCACTAGTTTTGCGCGCTACTTGTCGATTCAACGACAGCAACTTGTGCGCTGGCACATTAGGCTTCATGCTGGACTTCGGGCCTTTCTTTAGCACATCGGCTATCTTGGGTGGTAGATCCGTGTCGGCCAGCAAAGAAATCGCACAGCCAAGACTTTTTTCTCTAGGTCTGCCTTTTGGAAGGCGCCGCAAAAGGCACTTCCGCCAAAATTCGACCGCTTGGGAAGTCTGTCGCCGATAGGACTGTAACCTGGCTTCACCTATCCACTCGGAGTCTGTGTTAAAGCCGAACGAATGCAGCCAGTGATTTAGAAGTCTGATTTGGCGCCATAGCTCCGATCTCAATATCTTGCAAATGCGCTTCAAATGACCAGCAGACAGCAACACGTGGCCAAAAAGAGCTGTGAATTATATCGGCACTAGGTTCTTCTTGAGGCAATAGCCAAAAAATTGGGCATAGCAGGTCGCAGACACAATGGAGCTTATCAAAGTAAGTACATTACAGCTTAACGGAGAAACACTGATATCCACGGCTGATACATTGGTAAACTGACATAGAGTGGCGGTGAACTCCTCCATGAGTGTCTTCTCATCTGATTCTCTCCAGATGAATCAACGGACTTATTGTAATCTTTGAGCCTGACGCCGCAATAGCTCGCTTAGATTGAGGTTCTGGCTCGAGTGCCAAGGGGCAAGGAAAAGCTTTTTCTGCTACATAAGGCACATTGCATCAGTTTTGCTGAATGAAGCAGTTTTCGGCCATTGTCGCAAAGGGAAAAAATGGCAATCAACGTCATCATACGAGGTCTTCAAAAATTTCATCAGAATGGCCTTGTCATTAAGACGTGCCACGAGCTCTCCCAAATATGGTGGTGTGTAGGTGAGGCTAGTTCGCGCAGGAGACGTCGAGGCTTGCAAAACACTCAGCACTGTTGACCCTAGATTGGCGGATACGACGTAGTGCACCGTGGCAACAAGTAGTGACCAAAGCATAAAAAATGTTCGGTAAGAATGCTGCTCAGCAAGCATCATGAGGCGGGGATATACTCTCTTTTCAATAAATAATCGATTCGTATCTATAATTGAGGCTTTGTAGCTCACTCATCCGTCTAAAGCCTCGTACCTATCAAGAGCTAAGATACTATAGATATTTCGCAAAGCAAACTATTCAACCTACGAACTGCCATGAAAGTGTTGCTACAGTTTTGTTCACGCTTCTGGGGAACAAATTGGACAATAAGCTACTGCACCTGCTTGGGCATCGAGCATTTTTACCGAGCAGCAGGTTTTCGCAAAGTACAGAACGAATCTGTACAGCTAAAGGCATAATTTATTTATCATTTATGGGAAGCAATGTAGCAACATCGCCATCAGCCTGACTACGCCCACTGCAGGGAAAAGGCCTCTCTTATGTCTCTTCGATTGACCCCGCCCTTTGCCAGCAGCGACCACCGTATATCCACTAATTTCTTAATCTCCTCCGGCCACCTAACTTTCTGCCGCGACCTGCTACGCTTGCCTTCTCTTGGAATGCACTCCGTTACCCTCAAGCACCAATGGTTATCCTACCATGGAATTACATGCCCTGCCCAAGCCCATTTCTTCCTCTTGATTCAAATGTGGCAACAATGCAAAAACAGAAATAGGGCTGGACACCGTGCTATTTTCTATCGGCAGCATATATCATATATCAGCCTGCAGGGCTAGCTTCTGCATCAAGTAGCTGACTCGTTTTGCATCATTTCCTTTCGTAATTGGTCGAATATGTGAGGAAATCTAGTCTTCATCCATCTCAAGACTTCTAGAGGAGCTGACAGTGCCACTACATGGCTTAGCGGGTGAGGGGGAAGGTGGGATCGTAGACGAAATTTTGTACTTTTTGGCGCTGAGCAATGCAATTTCGGCAGTCTTTTTTCGAAGTCCACTGGATCTTTAAACGGAACAGTCGCTGAAATAATTACTTTTGGCCTTTTGAATTTCTTTATACACCATTGCTACAACACATTGCAACACATATCGCTGTCGGAGATCACAGTTTTTTTTTTCATCTTTATTGATGAAAGAGAACCACGACTTGGGGAGGTCAAAATTATGGCTTGAAGCAAAGACAGAGTAGCCTGCGAACTGGCAGAAGCGTTTTTTTTTTTTATCCAAGAGAGAGGGGACACGTGCTTCAGCACCACGTCTATCTTCCTGCAAGCAAGTGAACATAGACTTCTACAAAATGCGCGATAAAGGGTAGTTTTCGTCTGTGGGGTATTTTCTGTTTTTTTTTTTGCCATATTGGAAATGCGCATGGGTTTCCCTTCTTCAGCCTATACATATGCAACATGTGGCCTTCAATAAACACATCTGGAGTCAGCGCCCGTCCTGTCCATCGTTATGTGTGGTTTGTTTTATACTTAGCGCTGCTTTTACCTTTTGTTAGTCAATGCTCCACCAACTTCACCAACAAGATGAGTTAAACGTGCTTGCTGTTGTTCACTAGTGGACCCCTTGATAGGCCCCGCGCGCAGGGCCAATTTTCGCGCATGTCCCCTGCTTTAGCGACCTCCTCTGTGTTTGCAGAGCCGGTTGTGAAAACACACCCTATGAACGAGATTTTTGAGGGGAAGCAATATATCTATGTGGTGCCGGGCGCAGATAACTGCCCGCTACAATGCAAAGCGAACCACACTTGAAATCCCAGCGCGCGCTGTAATGATCTGCGGAAAAATACAAAGCCTACCACCCTGCGCGATGTTTGGACTACGCAGCTGAAAGCTACGCCAAGGAACATAAACGATAGTGCGGTCTGATTTAACGGCGAGGTCTTTCGATTCGACTACGAAGAGAATCGGTGATTGCGATGAGATGTACACGCGCCCATGAATGACGGAAAGCATGGCTGGGATAGTGTTCCTGTATATGCTCGCGCAGGGAACAGAGTTGCGCGAAGGTCCGCCTTCATGTACCGAGCTGTGTGAGACAGCCACTTCTCGTGCGTACAGGGGCTGCATATATGAGCTTACTGTGTAGAGCGCTTTGTCTTTTTTTTTTCATTTAATTGCGTACAAATTGCACGTTCTAAGCGTAACGCTGGGCAAGTTTCTAAATGTAACGCTGAAGACTAATCTGTGATTTGCCGAGGGTGTGCATACAGCATGAAAAAAGCAAATCGCCAAAGGTTAACTGCAAATCGTAATCATGACAATCTGACGAAAAAAGAAACGGCCTGAGAGTTTTTTTCCTTATGGAACAAGTAATTTCAGATGAACAAGCAGTCCCGTTCTGGATGAGACAGCGTCTGCCTGTCCTGTCTTCCAGCTTGCTTGTCTTGATAAAAAAAGAGTATAGCGATGAATTAGTTTTTTCACAAATAGCACCGCCGCGTTTTCTGTGCGAGTTATGCGCGGAAAATACGAAAGCGCGCCCCTCTAGAACCACATTAAAATAATTCTGCAACTTTTTGCAGGCAAGCAGACTAAAGCAACGCCAATGCATTGAACACGCGATTCTGACATAATGAAAAAATTTAAAACTCAATTACTTGCCCAACAACATTTCACAAGATGTACCCCGTTGCTAAATGTAGTGAAATTACGAATCTTTAAAGGAACTTGAAAGTACCGTTATGCGTTGATGTTTTTAACATTCCTCTTTTTTTGAAAAACATTATCTTTTCACCTTAGGCATTAAATTATAATAGTTGTTGATTACTGTGGTAGGTTTTCCTGCCTGCTTCATCCTTATTGTTCCGAAAAAGTAATTTAACGTTCTGCTTTGCATTCTTGTACTCCTTCTTCGTAAATTTCGCTTAGGTTGCAGTATCAAAACATTTCGCGACTCCTGTATTTTTTTGAAGCAGAGGTTATAGGCTGATTTGCTGCCTTCTAGCTGAAATTATTCGCGGTATCAAGATTTCAGAAACCTGTTTACATGCTCTTTTTGCCTCTCCTATCTTCACGTCTCACGTAATCTTTGTCAGAGGGTTCTTAAGGGCATTTTTACGACGCACTTCACATGGCACTGCGTAAAACGCTTTGTCGTTTCCAGCGCGGTTGCTGCAGTTTGGCGCACTGCACCCAGTCATAGCTCACAACTGCGTCCGTCAGTACCACTGCAGAACACCAAACCTGACGCCACAGGTGTGCAAGAAAATCTATGAAAGGTAGCCGACAGCGCGGGCTCACATGAGGCGTCGAGCTGATAAGGGTTCGCTCGGCACTGCGCCTGTGAAGTCAGCTTCTCCGCGGAGTGTTTCACTCAACGTCACGAAAATCATGTGATCGCCTCTCGGTGAATGGCGTTCGGAGCGGCGAGGGAAAACAGACGCGCTACTCTGCTCCCCGCGGGAGCATATACAGGAACACTAGGCTGGCTGGGACTACCGCCAGCGCCGCGAGGTGATACTCATCGGGAGCTAGATAATGCTCTCGGTACGTTTACGCCGGCTGACGATAGAGGGTGCGCAGCTCGCTTTGACTGCTTCTTCGCTTGCGCCTGGTCGGCCACATCCTCACAGCCGGTTTTTCCATTGCTCCGTGGTAAGTGAAGCGCCGTCTTGAGGGCTTTCCTCAGGATTGAGTCCGCTTGCTGCATTTCGTTTTTTGTGCAGTGGTAGTCGGGAGGCTGTATGTTACTCTGCTTACCACCAGGCTTCTGACCAGCTGTAACGTGTCTGCCTCTTTCATGCCGTCTCTTTTCTTCGAGATCCTTGCTATCATGGGAGCTACTTGGTTGGTTGCTGTTTTAAGTGTTGTTAGGGTGTGGGTGCACCTTTGGTTCGATTGTATCCACATTCCTAATATCCTGATGAGTGTTTTTTCCGGGATTTGTTGTCCCTCGAGTCGGACGTTTAGCCTCAGGTTTTCTTCCTCGGGGACAGTGCGGTTCTTCTTGCCTCGCCATACTCTTAGAAGCTCGGACTTCTCTGTCGAGCAGGCTAGTCCTCTTGCCTTGACATAGTCTTCTACGCATGTCGCGGCCTCTTGTAGTCTTTCTTCCTTTTCCCCGAGTGAGCCTTTGGTTACCCATACGGTGATGTCGTCGGCGTACATTGCGTGTCGTATGTTTTCGATTTGCTGTAGTTGTTCTGCTAGCCCGATGATGTAAACGTTGAAAAGAATGGGTGAAATAACCGACCCTAGCGGCGTGCCTTTGTTCAATCAACATCAACCGACAAACTACTGGCTCTGGGGCTACAAAACAGCCTCGAAGAACTCCAAGAAGCGCAAATAATAGCACAATTCGAAAGACTAAAACTATCGGCAACGGGCAGAAGACTCCTGAGCAATACGGCGGTGAGGCTACAATACAGGAGACAAAAATTACGGAGACGATACCAGACGAATACAGAAACACCATCAAAGTAGCACCGATACCAAGGAATATGGATCCGAACCTACACATAGTGCGAAGAGAAGCAAGAGCAGAGTACGTACAAAGAACACTGGCAACTAGAAACCACAAGAAAAGCAAAATGGCAACGGTGATCAATTCGGACCTAAAAGAAATCACCAGCGTGTCAATCCGGAACTCTACAGTAGTCGAGGCCGAAGAGGCAGCCGTGGCTCTAGCGGCAGCGGAGGGCTACCGATCCAACAGGTCCTTAAGAATACTCACCGACTCACAAGCTGCATGCCGCAACTACCTAAACGGCAGAATCAGCCACAGCGCGCTCCGCATTCTCCGGTTCAAGTGGCAAAACCGAAAACAGCCAGGCCAAACACACGATAGTTTGGGTGCCGGTACATACCGACATTACGGGAAATCAGGAGGCGGATAGGATAGCTCGAGGGTACGCAAGAAACCGAGCATCCAATATTCCCGACACCGCTGAGGAACCCGAGCCGGTAGCCCAAAGCTATACAGACATTCTTAACTACTACAGAGGGATCAGACGAAAATACCCGCCCCCACACAACTCAATAGAGAAGACGCCGTAGCATGCGACAGTTACAAACGGGAACATTACCGTGCCTAAACATCCGAAGTTAAATCTACCCCACACAGTACAAGAGCGAGTGCCCGTGGTGTGGAGACAAACCAACATTATACCATACCACATGGGCAAGCCAGAGAATAGACAAGCTACCCATAATTGAAAACCCGAGTGGGGAACAATGGGAGAGGATGCTATCCAGTAACATCCTGAAAGTCCAACAAGGACTAGAAAGGCGTGCACGCAGGGCAGCTACCCTCAGCGGAGCCCTGGACTAGGGGAACCGACCCTGATGATAAGATGTAAGACTCCATCTGAAGCCGCAAAAAAAATATTGTAAAATAGAGCAAATGTTTTCCACCACCACCACCCTTGCTCCGTCGCCTCCGTCCTGCCGGCAGCCGACGGAGCGGGCTGTGTTTGGACCATTTTCTCCTCGAAATCAGACGGCCGGTGCCGCCGGGTCCTGCTGTACAGGCCCGTTCACACTTGCCTAAAAATCCGGCGAGCGAAGCTGAATCGGCCGCTTTTGCAGTTTTCTTACCGTGGGAACCGGAATTCGCGCGTTAAACTTCCTCAGGTCGCCCGCCTTGCTAGTTTGCCCCGAAGGCTGTCGATCGAAGAAAATAAAATTTTTGGCAGTGCTGCACTGGTAAAACGCAGGGGTGCAAGTAGTAAAGCTGCTTTATGCGAATGAAGAACTAACTTTCAAAGAAAGTTTCTTCACAATTAAGATTTGTGTGCACGAATTCCGGACGTGCATGAGAAAGGAAACATTGCTCCCTCTGTACTCTTGTAGCAGCTGTCAGTGGGATGCTCATCTTAATTATATTATGTATTGTTGTGCGCACATTCCCTGAAAGCAAAAATTAGCGACAAAAACAAGGTCACTGTCCGAAATAGTGATACATGCACTCCATAGTGGTTGGGACCAGTATTTGGGCTGCACTCAGCTGCACTTTGTCCAAATGCGCCAGGAAACTATTCACACGGTGCTTTAATAACCCTATAAAAAGTCGTGGATATTATAGAAGCTGTTACACGTGATGACATTTGCTCCAAAATTATCTCTTAGCGTATGGCGATTGGAAGAACGATAAATTTTTAGAATTGTACGCAAACTAATAACGCCACGTGCCAGCTGTGACAATAACTAAAGACTGTAAAAAGAAGCCTTGAGAAGTTTATCGGCAATACCTGCCTTTAGAAAAGGATCTGTTCGATTATTGAGACAAATAACGGGTTGCAAACAGAGAAAGGCAAAGGATATATGTGTAGTTCGTTAGCGTACCCAGAACTATTTCGTTTGATATGCTTCAAAACTTTGGTCATTCAGTGCGACTTTGTGTTATTTACAAGTTGTGCAAAGAAGGTTTAGCACAGTAATCACTTTCCGCTGCGCTGCCTTGCAGTTCTATAGCGTGCACTAAGTTCTTTGTTCTTTGCAGTGCTTCGAGATAAATTGTCGCTAGCTTTCATCAACACAACAAAACGGAGAGTCTCAATAGTTCCCCAACTTTCTTTAACCAACCAATGCGTGTCGATCCGTGATTTGTGTTTGGCAGGGCTGAAAACGAGCACTTCAGGCAAAATTAATAAAAGACAGTTTACAAAACTATGCAAGGCATTGTAAAATTTTAGTTTGTCGATGCTAACGCAAAAACTGTGCCGTCGCTTTCGTGTCAACGAATGACAGCGGTGATACAAACAAATAATTGAATATAGCTTGCGGTCATGACAAAGGCCAGCAACGTTCATACGCGCCACAATCACTATTTATAGCTAATAAAAAAACACTCGATGATTCACTTCACGCCACGCGCGATCGCACCGACACTTTGAAAACTGCTGCATAGTGTTCTCCACTTTAAATTTCTCATCCACAGAGCAATTTCTATATCTCCTCACGATTCAGGTGCTGAGCTTCCCCAAGTAAACCTAGGGGTAATCAATCGCGTCATTCAAATATTATGGTGTCCCCGACGTTACTGTGTTAGGGCTTATTTTGCCTAGGAGCCGTCGTGCATGGAGCTGGCTTGAGCCTTGCGCGCGCTTTTGCGGGAAGGAATTGAACTAGTTCTTCTTTTCAGGGGAGAGGTCGACTCCTCCTTCGCTGTAGACGCTGCTTTCCTCTGCATAAAAGAGAAAAAAAAGCAAGACAAGACTAAAAAAGCGAAGACTCCCAGTTTACTTTGAAAAATACCATCAAATTTCCGACGCCAGTATCAGGAGAATACGGAACAATTTGTGTGTTTACCAGGAATAGGGAACCTTAAACAATAGACCGAAATGTCCCAGGACTATCGACTATTTTATGGTCGGAAAGGGTGAAAGTGGGAGGGAAAGTGGAAAGAGGGAGAGGGTAACCTCTCTGCGTTCTGAAGTCGGCAGCACTCTGAAACGCGGACAACAGGAAGGAGACAGCACCTGTGCTATCATAATGAACAGCCAACGTGTGCAGTCAGTATTGCATATGTGGTGTCTCCTTCGGATTGTCCACATTTGCGAGCGCTGCAGACTTTATAATGAACACCCAACTTGCCCATACAGCTGCCCTCTTCCCCGTATTATTTTAAAATAAGTGAACCTCCCTCCAGGGCTGTGTACAGCCTCGAGGGCTCGTGAAAATACAGAGAAAACCTAATATTCCTGCAGCCTTCGTACGCCCATGAACATACGCACTTACGTCCTCAGTGGTTGAGGCAGTGGCCGTTGTTTCGTGGTGTCCGTTCACTGCTCTATATTGAGAAGCCGGCTCCAGGCTTAGAAATGCGAACGCCTTGGCCATGGCTTTCGTGTGCCGTAAGATAGCGTCATGAATCTCTCGTCCTTCCTTGTTGGTGTCACATTTGAGTTCAGAGATAAGCCTTTCGCGTTCTTCAAGTAGCCGTTCAAGAGGTAGCCGCTGTTCGTGTTGCTCCTTCTCTTCCTTGAGAAGGCGGTTCTCCTCACGAAGAAGCTCTTTCAGACGTAGCAGTGTAGCATTGTTTCCAGGAACCGTCTCCGGGATTTCTGGTCTTGAAGAGCGGGCATCGAGGATCCTAGCGGGCCGGCAGTAGCCGTGGCATTTGACTCCACGATCATAGTCCTGGTCCTGATGATTGTATTGACACGGGGAATAACGGCCGCTGCGGCCACAAGGCTTTGAATTGAGCGAGTGGCGCTCTGTCGACTTTGATTTCAATCCGATACATTCCTTGGAGTTTTTGTGCGTGAACTTGGACGGCACCTTAGAACTGTGAACTTTACAACCAGTGTAACTTGACGTGGTAGACGCTTTCGATGCCTGCGAAGTGCTATAATTACTTCCGCCTGCCTTGGAGCTATTAGTTTCAGATGCTGGACCTTTAGCAGTGTCGTTAGCACCATAGCCAGGAAGGCCGCTACACGTCGCCTTGCTTTTTCCATGTTCGCTGGTGATCGCTGACTTCGCATCTGCCTTTCAATCGTTGTTGCTGATCTTCTTAGGCGTAGCAAGCTTCCTGCTTGTTATGGCATGAAAGTTAATGTTCCTTACATACGGCTTGCCTGCTCCTAAACGACTGCTCCGGATGATTTAGTTGGTGGGCTTGCTTCTACCGGTCGCCGCATCAGGGAGCTGGTGTCCGAAGAGCATTCGGCTTGGTCGTCCTACGGCGGAGATTGACTTCACCTGGTTCGCTCTTGCGCTCGCCATATACTGGAGATAAGAGACAACCCATGTGAAAATGGACGTTACTGAAGATATTCAATGCCATCACAAATGCACCCAATCGGTCGGTGACCTCCTTTATACGGTGGAACGTACAGCAGATCATCGGTATTTGCATATAACTGAGGTGTCTTAGCAGCACTGAATCCTGGAGCAGAATTACCTCTGTTGTCAGGGTTGCTTTCATACCGGCTAGACTGCGTCAGCGCTTCACTGATTACCGTCCTGTTATGAGCACAGTGAAAACAGGCAGACTCCGAAGGCCGTGCTTCACTGATGTAGTGGTGAATATTGAATGCATAGCGCGCTCTTTTTTCATCGGTCTTACGCTTCGTCGCAAAAATTTTCACTCTGTTGCTGCGGTTGTATCAGTTTTTCGCATTCACATCCTGATCTTTAGTTCTGTGGGTGACTACTCCTAATGAGTAGACCTTGCATTACTCTGGCTGATTCTTGTTCACAGAAGTTGGTAGGGCTGATATACAGGCATCGATTTGCTCTAAGCCGACCTCGTCTTCCCAGCTGCCTAAGTTGCTTGCAGGAGCGCACCGCTCCTTGTAATGCATTTTAGAAGTTTTTCTATTCTTTTTCCGAGTGCCAATGTCCTGATGACCTGATGATGTCCAAATGATGTCCTCCTGTATCTGTACCTGCATGATGAGTAGTCTACTCTTTCTGGAGACGATCGATGCGAAGAAACGCCTGTGGACTATGTCCAAGAACAGTAGATGTCTTCGCATTCGAGGTCATCGCAGTCTAACTTGGCTGGAGTGGCGGATCTCGTCGGCTGCGGACGCCTCGTGCCTGAAGCAGACCTTCGGGGATACAAGATGATGCCGCCAGTTTACGTGTACTTTTCGCTCGTTGGGCTGCTCGAGCTCGAAGCGGTCCTGCGACTCAGTTCGAGTCATGACGCGGTTTTGGTCGTTTTGTGAGCGGTGTCCAACTGTTTTGATCTGAGCAGTGAAGGAACGGGGTGTTCCAACCTGAGCGCTTCTGGCTTGGATCTTTGAGGCACTCTTTCTTCCACTGTTCTTCCTTCCGGCCCCGAACTTCCGACGCTACAGCTGCCTCTGTCTGAACGGTGGTATGGACAGCGGCCATGATATACATACCTGGCTGGTGGGTAGCATCCGTGGATGAGGTAAAGGCAACTGCGTTAAATGTCTGTCCTCGTCTGGTTTTAGAGCGGAAGGCTGCGACGGCAGGGGACCAACTTCACCAGTCGTAATGCTGGTTTCTTCATGCACAGCTGCTGGCATAGCGGAGGGCGGCTCACCAGCTGGAACTGGAGTCAACGGCAACGTACTGGTTGGCGCGGTGGTCCCAAGCACGGAAGCCACAGTGACCCCGTAGTCTGCGGCATCCGAAGCACGGCCAGCCGACGGCTTCCTTTTGGAGCGCGACTTCCTGCGGCGTCGACGCTTTTTCTTGTGGTCATTGGCCTCCTCTCCTTCGCTTTCGCCAGAGAAAGGAATCGCTTCAGCCGCCAGGTTCATTCGGGACGTGGTTTCTAATGATTGCGTGACAGTGGTACTTGGCACGATAACACGGCCAGCCTTGGAGCTGCCACAGGCTTTGATGATGATGCTGCTGGTGTCCTCAGGATTAATGGCACACACCCACGGTGTGGGATGGGCCAGGGTGCAAAGAATAGCGAGTTTTTAAAATTGTCTTCACCCTTCTTTTCCTTCTACCACCGCCTTCCTAGCTCGCGTCATTCGGCCAATTTAAGTTTAAGCGTTGAAAGTGAGAGCATGAAGGGACAGTAAGAAAGCAGCTTTGGTGAAGTAGCAAAGCTCACTTCTAAGATATTCTAGGTGTAATGCAGAAAGAAGGAATGAACACGTGCAGGAGATGGTAATACACTGAAATGGAATGCAGCGCCCTACAAAATTCGATGTTTATCGTCATCATCCCGTCTACGCCCGTCAAACAAGCCAGAAAGAAACTTATCTAAGCTTAACCGCTTTCTTTAAAGAACCCTAGTTGGCCGAAATTTCCGGAGCCCTTCCCTACTTCGTCTCTCATAGCCTGAGTCGCTTTGGAACATTAAACCCGCATTAACCATAAACGATGGACTGCGAGTAGTTGCTACACTTCATATGATCTCGTTCTCCCTCCCGCAACCCATGTAAATTGCTTCATTATTCTGCTAGGATACCCTCACTTGATAGGCAGGCGGTCCCAAAGGAGTTGACATAGGAATAGCGATGCCTTCTCCAACGCCACCACGGAAAACAGAAGAGCCACCGCAAAGTATGGTGCCATCTTGTTCTGTTTGAGTAAAAAACAAGAATAAAATCAGCTTACAACGATAATGAAGGATAGCTTAATCTTAGGGATTAGCAGCAGATGTAGCAGCTTTACAATTGATAGCGATCGAAAGGAAGCAGCTTCGAACAGAAACAAGTCGAAAGTAAACACCGTATCTACCCTTCCCTGAAGCGCCAGCGACTGTTGCGAGTCGTGGTAGCAGCATCCCACCGCTGGCAACCAGTTATTACGAGTCGTGGTAGCAGCATCCCACCTCTGCCACCAGTTGTTGCGGCTCAGGTAGCATGGTCGAGTCAGAGAGGGGATGAGGGAGGTCGGAGACGAGGTTAAGGGAAAGACAAGAAGAACTTTATACAGGTAAATTTACATAATATACAAACAGCAACTGAGAGAACGTGTCAGTCAGAGAGTCTCGAAAACAAGGAACTTGATGACGGGAAGCTACATGACGATGAGCTCGATGGTCAGGAGCTACTCGGCCGTACTCGGCGCCCAGTTTTATAGCCTTTCCTTTCCCTGGACTCCCTAGATGGGGGCAGGGCTGGTCGAGGAAGGAGTGTCCTGAAAGTCCACTGAGGCACACATCACACACCTTTTCATTAAAGAACACGCCCCCGACACGTGTGGGGAGAGAGAGAAGGATGCCACCTGCGTCGCGCAGACGATGGAATGTTCTCGAACAGCGTTCCCGCGCTCTTCCATGTGGTCGCACGTGCAGGGTCGCACGTGTGGTTGCACTCGCAAGTCCGCGCGGTGTAAAGGAAACGGTCGCTGACCACTTCTTCCTGGAAGACGGATGCTGCTGTTAAACTTGATGACTGGAACCGGCTGACACCCGGGCCCCTTGGAATGTCTACTACTGCCGACCGTGGCAGCTAACTTCTTTCTGTATTGGAGGGTGCACTGCAGAGCTGGCTGGCTAGTTGCGGGGTGGATGACGCTTCCGTGGCTAATTCAGGCGTTGACCCCGCGTGCCTTTCGTGACTCATCGGCATTCCGCTGCAACCGCGCCGATTTTTCCTCACGACGAAGGCGAAACGTAACCCGACCATATTGTCACGGGCTAGAAGAAGAAGCGAGCAGTGCCGTGAGCAGGCGCGCTCCCAGTAAGGCAGCAGCCATTAGACACTTTTAGTTGCTGCGTACGTAGCGACATTGCGTACTCAACGCTCACTACGTTCCGTACGCTGTAAAGGACACCCCCGTCACACTTTTAGTTGGCCGTACCGCTGCAGAGCAGTCGCGTAGCGCGTTGTGTTGTGTCGCCATCTAGTGACAAACACTGAAAGCGCTGTAGCACTCGGCTGACCATTTTTCAGTTTCTGACAATATGAATAGTATATTACTGTTTTTAATGAAGGAAAAAATGTATAATGTTTAATGAAGTGCAAAAGTAGGCACATGACTAAAAAAAATTATTCGACAGGTGCGGTTGCTATGACGATAAACGTACACAACCTTAGTTAGGCTTAAGAGGTCAAAAATCGCCTCATTATCTGAAAAACAAGGGGCATTTGTCCCTAATATTTTGGCGTGTGGGTGAGAGTAGGCAAAATAAAAGCTAACAGCACAGTTTAGAGCAAGCCATCGCATTGAAGAAAGCAGCGGCGAAGTGAAATCGGTCCGAAGCGGGCGAGATGGTCGCCGCCATGTTCTCTACGCAGCACGTAGCGTCCCGCGTTGCGTACGCTACGTTATGCTTTACAGCGGGCGGGCGTACGCAACGCGCGGCTAGATACGTTGCGTTCTGCGCATGCGCATTCGTTACCTGCGGTGTCGTTGCGTACGCAAGCTCACTGCGTACGTCCAACTAAAAGTGTCTATTAAATGAAGCCATCACCATCCGTCATGCCTTTATTTATTTTTAGGTTTGCCGCCACGTAAATATTTGTTAATATTAATACATACTACCGGCCCTAAGCAGATTGCAGGAGTAGAAACGAGAAAAATACATCAGGATTTTGGCACTCATAACAAATATATAGGAATGGTTACGCGATGCTCATACGGAAAAGACCATATTGGGTGTAATCAGTACACTCTAAATCATAGAAAAATAAAACAGAGGCATATCACTGAATACATGTGAATGAAACCTGCTGGATGCAAGTATGTGAACTCCAAGGTCACAAGTATTGAAATTTCAAGCCCGCGATGACTGCACCTTCCTCAAGCTGCAAGTAGCCCTGTGCTCCAGAAAAATGTCCGTTCATCTCAACGATCAATGTAAAACATCTACTTTGTAAACGTATGCATCCCAATTATCGTTAAATTGAGATGAGACAAGCCTCTACAGGTCTCACACCTCTTATATATAGCTGAAGTGGCTTTTTACGAGTTCGAAAAATTGTAAACTGCCTCTCTCTGTTGCAGCGATATTGAATCTTGTCTTGTCACTTTAGCAGATGGCCCAAGCTTGACCAGCGTTTGCCAGCATCATTTTAACGCTTGATGAGTGATGACAACTCTAGGTCAATATAGACTGCTCTCTTGAATGGTATAGCCAATTCTGGCAAACAGTGGGTGAACTTTGTCTAACATGGCCGGTGATAGCCATGATTTCACGATGGCACAACCAACAATGTCAAAGAGCGGGAAAATTCTGGCTAACCTGGCCCCTGATAGCCAGAATTTTATGATAGCCCAGTCAGTACTGGGAAAGCGACGGACGACCAGGGCCATCATTGGATGCGGTAATGAGTGGTTAAGCCAATATCGCATACACATTGGGAACTCTGAGCTTTATTATGGCCATGCTTTGCCAAAGGTATTCTAACGTTGGCCCGCTCTTATGTGCTGCCTGGGTTACTAACTGCGCTGAATCGTGCACATCTAAACGAGGAAAGCTACGAATCAGAAGTGCGTCTGTTGCAGTCAATTATATTATTTAGATTTGTCCTGGCGCAAGCTGCCTTCGAGGATAATTTTTGGCTCTCGAGTCAAGAAATCGCGGTGCCACATTAGCAGTGCGGATCCCCGCCGAGAAAACTAGCGGTGTTCGCTTTATTATAGTTAACTTTATAAATATATCACACTTAGACTTCAGCGCAAATAGGCGAGGACAAAAAGAAAGGGAATGCGCAGACAAGCGCTGTGTTACAAGAAAAATGCAACAATGCAAGAAATATAAAGCATTAAGAAGCATTAAGTGTGAAATGATTGACTAAATGCTTCTCGCGCATGCCGGTTAAAGTTTTCTGCGCTGCGTGGTGAAGCCTGTTTCTTTTTTCTTTTTCATTTACGATCCAACAGAGCTGCGATAGGTGATAGAAAGGGGGGGGGGGGGGGGGCAGAAAAAGCATCTACTCCTTTCTCTCGAATTTTCTCAAGGTAAATTTCCCACAACGTTAGGACATTTCGAGGGAAAGCAGGAGTAGAGGTAGCCTTTCCTGCCCCTCTAGTGCCTATCGCAGCTGTGGGACCCTGAAAGAAGAAAAGCCAGCCCGAGGACATCATCATCATCAGATTCGTTCCTGTCCCATGTCTCAGATTCACAAGATCTGCGCCAGCGAACACGCGCTCTAATTCCTCCTTGTTCGCACCCTCTCCCCCGTAGTCTAACTCGGCAGGAGGAGGTATCAGTGCGCCGGATTCGGGCAGGAGCGGCCCTGACCCCATCTGTCCGTTATCGGTGGGGTGATAAATATCTGCCAGCAACTGACAGGTTCCCTCACTGTGGCGCTGCACCGGACATTTGTGATGTGCGGCGCCTGTTGTGGCCTTGCCCAGCAACGGCCCCTATTAGAAAACGGCTCCTCAGGGAGGTCGGCCTGTGGTGGAACCGCGACGGGGACTATGTGAAGTGGACTATGGACAATCACTTCACCAGCAGCCTATGCGAGTACCTCGCCGAAACTGGTCTACCCTCCTGCTTTTAACTTTCTGTAACCTACATTCCACTTCCCCTTTTCTCAACTTATGCCTCATGGCAGACTTCGCGAATAAAAAAAAAAGAAGAAAACAAACAGGCTGCACCTTGCGGCCCACAGAAAACACTTGGCGACATGCGCCGAAGGCGTTTACTCAATCCCTTGGTCCTGCCGCAAGGTACAC
Organism: Amblyomma mixtum; assembly: GCF_055824585.1. NCBI lineage: Eukaryota > Metazoa > Arthropoda > Arachnida > Ixodida > Ixodidae > Amblyomma > Amblyomma mixtum. The sequence continues at coordinate 63,874,552 of NC_143018.1, forward strand.
ATTGGCATCAATGAAAAGGTAAGGGAGCATAAGAGTGAATTATCAGACACATCTCTCAGGAATCTGCCGGTCGTGAGGAGCAAAACCGTAAAAAAGACAGGACAGAGGCAGGCGACAACACAAGGCATACTGGCAACTGAGCATTTATTGAAGAACAGCAGCGCTTTTATGGATCACTCGTGCGTGTAATCTGTAAACAACTGCAAAAGAAAATTATGCATGAGAAAACAATTTAATGGCAACCAATGATGAAAACAATCAGCACGTGCAAAGGGAAGGAGCCGAGCAAAGATGACACAACCATCTGCTCAAAAACCAAACAAAAACAACCTAGAGAGAGACAGACAGAACCGCTAATTCTTTCTGAAAAATGGACACAGATCGCGTGCTGACACATTTATCACGCTCCGACCTCAAGATGGCAACAACCTCGACAGTTTCTCTTTTCAACGGCCCTTCTCTTCGTCCGATCATCTTTGTGCAGTTCAGTTTAGGATAGCAGTCTTTAAAACTGGGACAGTGAATGGGCAGGCAAGTCCCAAGGTCCTCCGGGCCTACTCAAAGAACGCTCATGCTCTTGCAAGCGAATGTTTAAACATCTACCAGTTTGGCCGATATAAAATCGACCACACCTGAGAGGAATCTCGTACACCACCCCTGTTGCCCATGGGACATACATTTTCGAATGCCCCCTGCCATGCGCCATGGGAGTGGTGTACAGGATTCCCAACAGCTGTGGTCGAATTTGTATCGGCAAAACTGGTAGATGTTTAAACATTCGCTTGCAAGAGCATGCGCGTTCCTTGAGTAGGCCCTGAAGACCTTTTTGCCGGTGCCCTGAAGTCTTATTTGTCAAGACTGCTATCCTAAACTTAACTGCACACAGATTATCGGACGAAGAAAGGGGCAGTTGGAAAGAACACTGTCGAGGCTTTTGCCATCTTGAAGTCGGAGCCTGATAAGTATGTCACCATGCCGTCTGTGTCCCTTTTTCAGAAAGAATTAGCATTCCTGTCTGTGTCTCCCTAGGTTGTTTTTGTTTGACTTTTGACCAAGTGATTGTGTCATCCTTCCGCGGCTCCTTCCCTTTCCACGTGCTGATTGTTCTCGTCATGGTTGCCATTGAATTGTTCTCTCAAGCTGCATTTTCTTTTGCGATTGTTTGCAGATTACACGCGAGAGTGATCCATAAAAGCACTGCTGTTCTTCAATCAATCTTCAGTTGTCAGTACCACCTTGTGTTGTCGCCTGCCTCTGTCCTGCCATATTTTGCGGTTTACCTCATCACGGTGTCCTACCAACCGGCCTACAACCAGTTCCTTCCAAATCTGCCAGACTACTGCCGAAACTTTGACCCAAAAAGCCATGCCACCCGTGTTTGAAAAGGGGCCATTGCGTTAAAGAAGCACCGGAATATGCTGACACAATAAAATGGTGGAAGCTGCTGGATTTATGAGGCTCCAGGATGAATGTTAATGGCAAAAAATGATTGCCCTTTCTGAATCTGTCTGACCTGGCCTTCTTTTTGTAAACGTGTTGCGTGCCTTGAATTTCCTTTCAACTCCTTTCTTTGCGCTTTCATTTTATCCTTCATACTGGTTGTTGAATTTCATCTATTATCTCTCCCCCTCTCTTTTACTGTACCTCATCTCCCAACTTAAGCCCTGTTAATTGTTGGCTACGCCTTAGTTGGTGATGTGCATTTTTATTCTCCTTTTATCCTTCTAGCGCACTTCACCTTTGTGGCTCAATTCACGTTTGCTTACTCAATCACCATTTTGTTTCCCCCGCATGCTTTTTTTCGCCATTTCGCCTTTTTTCACTCTGCGTGGTCTGTGTTTGCGCGTAGGGTTTTAGTCCCAGTTTATCAGAGCAGTTCTTGAAAATTCTTTCGGTCAAACCAGTTCACCGTTTCACGTGTTGGCGGTCTTTTAAAAATGACTTACTTTTCTCTCGCCTTTTTCTGGTTTTATTCTTCCCTGTCCTATCCTCTGATTTTCTGTGTCTATTTTTTTTTTACCACTCCTTGTCATATCACTACTTGTTGCCACGAGTGCATAAAATCGGCGTCTGTTGGCGCCCGTGTTCTGGGTATACCAGGTGTCCCAGCTAAATGTAACCAAGCTTTTAAAAAACATGAGGTGTCCTAGCCGTCTGAAACCAAATGAGGGTTGTTTAAAGTCGCGTGATCTAGTCTGCAGTATTTTTCTCGTTCTTCAAGGTTGAATAATTAGTTAAGCTTAATTAACTAACTTTTTAATTATTGACTTGAGGAACAAAGTGTCAATGGAAAAGTTGTAGATCGCTTTGAGCGACAGCTTACTGAGACATTTGCAGCAAAGTAATATTTACTTAAAGTAGTTGTTTTACTGGCCTTTAACCATGACCGGCAAAATAAGAAAAAGTTTCCACTTGACAACTGTGCCACTTCAACGTCCCAAGACGCGCCTTAAACAATAAAATCAATTTTTTTCTGCAGTCCTCTCCTCGATGAGACTTTGGGTGCACATTGGAGCAGAGAAGTGAGCGAGCAGCTGGTCACGTGACAACTTTCTCTTAAGGCCAATAAATGAAGCTACGTAAATCGTAACTTGACGGAAAGAGCACTACTAGCGGTTTTTCGAGGTGATCTAAAACTTTTGCATTGACACTTTCTACCTGAAGTTAATAATTAAAAAGTTAGCTAATTAAACTTCACTAATTAATTAACTTTGAAGAGCGAAAAAAATACTCAAGACTAGGCCACGCGACTATGAACAACCCTGATTTGGTTTCACTGGACTAGGACACTTCACCTTTTTTTAAAGTTTGGTTACATTTAGCTGGGACACCCGGTATATGCAGTGTTTCGGTGGTTTTGGAATAAAGTTGAAGTTCAGCACGTGTGCTAAGGTAGATGTACTATGGTAGCGTAGGCTGCATATATGCTCATACGTTCAAAACATGGCGGCTTATGGTGCGCAGCCAGCGCCATCTTAGAAATGCGTGGACAACTAAAAAGTGACGTCTTAATTAAAATCAAAACGCAGTGTCGAAGTCACGTGCTTTAGTGACGTCATATTCGTGACGTCAGCGTCACGTGCTGCTTGGTGGGAAAAATGAACTGCTGAACGCCGCGACGCTTCAGCGCGACACCCGACACAAGAACAAAGAAAGAAGACACGACGAGTGCCGACCACTAACGCTATTTTTAGGTAGTCAGTTCTCGTTGTTCCTTTTTCCTTTGTCCTCGCCTCAGGTGTCGCGCTGAATGTCAGCGTTGTTTGTCACTCGCATATCGTGCAACCTCACACCTCTTTTTTTGCGTACGGGGGCCCCATGGCCACAGACGATGCCCTTTTGGGGTAAAAGCGACAGAACCGCACCCAACCGAACGAAACTACACAGAAGCGTTGGCAAAAGGGAAAAGCGGAAACTGTACACGAACGATGCACACCAAGAACTCGAGCAACAAGCAACGAGGAAAAAGTATGGCTAGCAGAATAGAGTTTCAAACAAAAGCAAGCAGAATGGTCAGAAGATATGACAAGGGTATGACATCAGAGCACCGTCAATCGTGGCATCGTCCCACTGCCATTGCCGCTGCTCTGAGCGAACGCTGTCATAAAAATTTTTACAAAGCAAGCGCTATACTTTGTAACAAAATTCACACAACTAAAACATTTTAAAAAGTAATCACTGCAATTGCTTTTGAATGCTTTTGGAGGACAAATATGTCCTAATTATTTTCCTCTTCTAGTCGTGGCTGTCCACTCATTTCATTCTGGCGCTTTAGTTCCACTAATTTGATGTCGCTAGCACTTGGTTCTGGACCGCATTCGAGCTCCGGCTTCGCGACCTATTTCAATTGACCTTGAGTGTGCCGTCATCTTTTCTGTCCCCTGTCAGTGTGTCTAAGCACTGTCAACCACATTTGATCAGCACGAAACAACACGGCAGCTTGTCCTATTCAAGCTCAATGCATGCATACCAAAGCAGAGCCATGCCAAAAACATTGTACTTATAGTAAAAGCTTGCTTTACTGAGAGAATACCACAGGCGGGTCGCAAATTCTAAGCCTGCTACTGGTCGCTGACACAAATCGCACGCAACTTGGTGGCTTGCACGGCTTCCACGCAACTCTTTGTCCCTTGCAACTGAAAAAAAAGGTAGGGGCATGAGCGAGAGATATCAAATTTTATATCTTTGCGTTGTTTTAACAATTAAAGAAAAAACCGAGTTTTGTGTAAGCATAATTGTTCTTACAGTAAGCTTCTTTTAACATGAACTTGTTAAAGGGTCCCTGGAAAGCCATTTGTCAAGGTGAGAAAAAGCGCACGAGAGATCGGTATTCCATCTCTTGTCACCTCGCCTCAAAAATCGTTAAGCGAATTTCATCAACACCGAAGATATTGACGATTAAAAATGACGTTCCTCCTCTCCCCCACCTACTAGCCTCTACTCATACACGTGAGGCTCGCTCCGAAAAAAAAAGAAAAGACGGAGCGATGCTCCGCCCATGAATACGTCAAGCAATGCGCTCGGCTTATTTACTTCCGATGGTCGCAGCCATTTTCCCGCGCGTGAGTTTCGTCGTAGTTTCGTCGTTCAGCTGCTATCGCAGAGCCTCCTGTTCTTAAGGCGGGGACACATGTGCGAAAAGTGAGTGCGATTCACTGTGGCGCTGCGCTGCGAACGGCGTCGCAACGTCCGATTGCAGCTCGTCGCCTGTGTCCAACTTGCTAGATGTCAACGACGAGCCGCGCGCGGCAAACGCAACGACGGGAAGCGGGAGCCAATGCGAGCGTGGAGAGCAGCAGCGTCATCAAGACGTGTACAGTGCGCTCCTGAGTGCGGGCGGGGCCGAGCAGCGCCGTGCAGGTCTGCCAGCATTGGACCGGCCGCCGGCGAGTGAAAAACGCGCTAGTATTGTTTGTTCACGGTTATAGCAAGCACAGCGATAGATGCATGTCAAGAATGCATCATTTCTGACTATCGTTTGCCGATACCGAGTTGCTGGTAAAAGTGATGACTGCGATACAAGCGAATTTCAGCCCACAGCCGCCTTGGTGCTGCTGCTACTTGGTGCGGTTCGCCTGCCGTCTGTTAGCTCCATTGCTGAAGGCGTCGTAGAAATCGAACATATCTTCTGTTATGGGCGAGTTTACTGTACCCGAAAGGTATGAGGCCGGAACGATGAAGGAAGTGATTGATTTACTGGCCAGAATGTTAGAGTGTAAGATGGCCTGCCCAAGAGAGGCGCGTGCCGCTGGCGCGAGAGTCGAGCTGCATGCGGCACTACTTCGGCGTCATCTTCATCGGCGGCTGGTACTGCTCCTACCGCGTGAGGCCGCTGCTACTGCTACAGTAGGCCCCCCCCCCCCCCCCGCCAGTGAAGGCGTCCGGTGAAGCTGGGAGCCGGAACGAGACCTTCAGCTGCTGAGGGGTAGCAGGGAAAGATGGCGGAGGAGGGCAGGTGGGCGGTTTGGGCATAGAAACCACACGCGGAGGCCCTGTGGACTGGGCGTCTTCTGTGAAGGCTGGCTTCAAGCGGTCGATGGAAATGGTGTCAGTGCGCCCATGAAGGTCCACGATGAAAAACTTCGGTGTTCTTTCGAGTACACGGAAAGGGCCGTCGTAGGGGCGCTGAAGCGGCTTGCGGACAGTCTTGGCGAACAAAGACGTGGATGGAAGTCGCTAGTTCGGATGGAACGTATGAAGATGGCGGAGACTGGCGTCGGAGATTTGGCGCTCGGAGATGACGGAAAAAACGGCGGAGCTGCGTCACGTAATCAGTAGGGTCGGGACTTGTGGACGAATCGGTGGATTCGAAAAATTCACCAGGAAGACGCAGCGGCGAGCCGAAGACAAGTTCTGCCGGAGTGCAACGAAGGTCTTGTGTTAGTGTAGCACGGAGGCTGACCAGAAGCAGTGGTACGGATGCAGTCCAGTGGGTAGGGCCGAGTTGGGCTTTGAGGGATGTTTTCACGAACGATGGAAACGTTGGATCATGCCGTTGGCGATGAGATGGTAAGCAGTACTTCTGATTCGGGAAGTCCCAAGTAAATTCATCAGGTTATTAAAAAGGGAAGATTAGAACTGGGCGCTACGGTCGGTAGTGATGGTCGAGGGAACCCCGTACCGGGAGACCCAAGCGGCGACGAATGTCCTGGCGATGGTGTCACTGGTGGCGTCAGGCAGAGGGAACGCTTCGCGCCAGCGAGTAAACCGATCGATGCAAGTAAGGAGGCATGTGTGTCCAGCGGAAGGTTGCCAGGAACCCAAGATATCGATGTGGACGTTGTCGAAACGGGAGGACGGCGGAGGGAACGAGCCGAAAGGAGAGGTCGTGTGTCGCTGAGTTTTATACTGCTGGCAAGCCAGGCGGGCACGGGCCCAGGCTAGTGCGTCCTTGTTGATGCCGGGCCAGACGTAACGTTTTGTGAGAAGATGCTGGGTGGCGCGGATTCCGGGATGGGACAGGCCGTGAAGGGCGTCGAAGACAAGATGACGAAAGGCAGAGGGGACCAAAGGGCGCGGAGTGCCGGCCGAAGTGTCGCAGATGATGGGGACGGGGCACGAAGGGAGCAGAATTTCACGGAGAACCAGCGGGCCAGGGCCCTTGCGAAGGTCCATAATTTCCGAGTCATGTTGCTGTGCTGTGGCGAGGGCGGCAAAGTCGATGTTCGTTGATGGAGTAGCAGAGGCGAGAAAAGCCGTAACACGTGACAGAGCGTCCGCGAAGCATTGTCGAAACCCTGCACATGTCTGATGACGGTCGTGAATTCTACCACTTACGAAAGGTGACTAATTCCACGAGGCGACAATTTACCGCTCCCCGATTTGATGGCGAAAATGAGTGGTTTGTGGTCGATGACGGTGTTTAACTGCCGACCTTCTAGGAGGTGCTTGAAATGCCGCATGGACATGTACATGGCAAGAAGTTCACGGCTGAAAGTGCTGTAGCGGCTTTCGGCATCGGAAAACTTGCGGGAGAAAAACGAGAGGGGGCTCCAAGCACCATCCACGAGCTGGTGTAGCACGGCTCCAACGCCGGAGTCAGAGGCGTCGGTCATGAGGCGTAGGAGTGAATCAGGGCGCAGATGGGCAAGGAATGCGAGGTCTGATAGTTTCGCTTTGGAGGCCCGGAAAGAATCCAGAGCAGCTGAAGACCATGCCAGTTGTGCGGAGTTTGTTTTCTTGCCTTGAAGCATGTCGGTCAATGGTCTGAGGAGTGCAGCACAGTGAGGGATGAAACGGCGGTAAAAATTGATGAGGCCGAGAAATTCACGGAGCTGGCGGATTGCGGCAGGCTGTGGAAAATCTTGAAGGGCCTGGTCTTTTGATGGGAGAGGCCGGATGCCGGAGTGGTTCACACGGTGACCAAGGAAATCGAGCTTCGACTTGCCGAATTCACATTTGGCTCTGTTGATGATGAGGCAGTAATCACAGAGCCGTTGAAACAGCTGCCGGAGGTGTTGCAAGTACTGCTCCGGGTCGCGGCTGAATACGAGGAGGTCATCGACGTAGGCCGTGCAGAAAGATAGACCACGTGTAACTGTGTCAACGAAGCGTTGAAACGTCTGGCCATAGTTACGGAGGCCAAATGGCATGCGGACGTATTCGAAGAGGCCGAATGGTGTAATGATTGCAGTTTTAGGAACATCGGATGGTTCGACAGACATTTGGTGGTAGGCCTTGACGAGATCGATTTTAGAGAAAATTGTGCCGCCATGCAGTGCGGAGGTGAAATCGGCGATGTCAGGTAGGAGATAACGGTCAGGAATGGTGGCGTCATTCAGGGCGAGGCAATCGCCACAGGGCCGCCAGTCCCCTGGGCGATTTCTTTGGTACCATGTGTTGAGGTGGCGCCCATGGGCTAGATGAAGGTCGGGTAATGCCGAGCTCCAGAATGTGTTCGAACTCATTGCGGGCGATCTGTAAACGGTCTGAAGCAAGGCGACGGGCTCGAGCGTGTGTCGGCGGGCCAGTGGTCACAATGTGATGCGTGACCTGGTGTTTGACGGGCAGTAAAAAGTTGGAAGGACGGAGTAGAGAAGGGTATCATCCAGGAGGATCTCGTAGGTGGACTGGTGCGGGCTGGGTATACTGGCAAGCGGCTCTCGAAGACGGAGGCCCTGAACCAAGAGCTTCGTCACGGCGTCCACGAGACACTTGCTGTGCATGTTGACTAGCAGATTGTAGTGATGCAGGAAATCAGCTCCTAGGATTGGGTAGCGTACTTCTGCGACGAGGAAAACCCATCGGAACACACGTCGGAGGCCAAAATTGAGTGCAAGAGCATGTTCGCCGTACGTAGCGATTGGGGTGAGGCTTGCGGCTTGGAGCGATGGGCCAGTACGGCGAGAAGATGATGATGTAAAGCTGCAGGGCAGGACGCTCGCCTCGGCCCCGGTGTCGACGAGAAAACGGAGGGTCGGAAGGTCCACGCAGGACGGAAGAGATGATGGCGGCGTGGGAGGTTGCGAGACTGCGCAGAGAGATTTTGCTGAGTAGGAAACTTCCATGACGGAGTCCGTCAGCTCAGCAAGCTTCTCCAAGGACAAGCCCTGGGCGCGCACAAGCACCACGCGGACCGACGGCGGCAAGCGCTGAAGGAAAAACTCCCGCAGGAAAGCTTGGTCGAAGGTAGCAGCTTTGTCGCCCAGGACCTGCTGCAGCCGCCGCAGCAACTGGGTAGGTTTGCGGTCTCCCATTTCTTCGGAGGAGATGAGCTGCTGGAGGCGGCGATGTTCCGAGACCGCTGTTCCCTTGATGAGCTCAGCAGCCAACGTGTCGAACGGGGCCGAGGCTGGCGGAGTTATGAGGAGGTCGCGGACCTCGGCGGCAATCTCAGGTGGTAGCGCAGAGACAGCGCTGGAGGGTCCGTCACCAGGCAATGCGGAGGCATTGTCGTCGGCGTTGGCCATGGTGAGAGAGAGTGTTCCAGCGCACGTCCGGAGTCACCAGTTTGTTGCACCCGAAAGGTATGAGGCCGGCACGATGAAGGAAGTGATTGATTTACTGGCCGGAATGTTAGTGCAAGATGGCGTGCCCAAAAGAGGCGCGTGCCGCTGGCACGAGAGTCGAGCTGCAGTTGGTTGGTTGGTTGGTTGGCCTGAAATAAAATGGCACGTACCCAATACGGGCAGTGGCCAAGACACAGGCGGTGAACTGATGGAAAGAGGAGCATTTATAGAGGAAAAAGAATAGTGATAGGGTATAGGCTGTGATTATGGACGACGCAACGACAGGGACCCGTTAGCTGGGAGATCGAAGACGGGACGATGGCTTTTGTGCAAATTCGAGTGCAAAGCGTGTAATGGTACAATTTTGCACTGACTGAAAGAGAGCGAAAAAAGAATAACGAAATAAATTTTGAAAGTGAGAAAAATAACAATGAATAGAAATAATAATAATAATAGTAAAATAAGGAGAAAAAAAGTCCGAGAAAAAGTCAGGAGAAAATTTTGAACAGCACAGCGCACACTCCTGTTGCTTTGTCCAAGCGATGAAGCGCCATAGGAAAGAATAACCGCGGCGGACACAGGCAGACCGGGGTGGAACGGAATTTCTAATAGGCGCCTCCTCGAAGAAGAGAAGCGGCGGCAGAACAGCACGTAGTGATACACTGTCTCAGGCTCGGCACAAAATGGGCACACTGGAGAAACCACCAGACCAGATCTGTGGACGTAGAAATTTTTCCGAGGAACTCGGCATCGCAAACGCGTGAAAGAGACCCCCAGTCTGCGCGAGCACCAGTCTTTGCTACTCCAAGGATGCAGAAGATGCTGAAATTCCGGAGATGAAGTAAGGGCCGCGGCTGAAAATTCCTGAAATAATGTGAAACTGCGAAACCTCACCGCAGCTGTATATGCGCAGGTTGGCAGGACTGCAATTATTGGGCCGCAGAGAGAGGCCCTTGCTGATGAATCAGCAACCTCATTTAATTGAATGGCCATGCGCCTGGTACCCAAAGCAACCGCACCGAAGTTAGATGGGGCGGGATCAGGTGCTTAAAGAGGCGCAATACCCGAGTCTCAATGGGTGATTATAATGTAGTGCAGATAGTCATAACCATTACTTGGGAAACGGTAGGGTTTAATTTACGCAAGGCTAAAATTACTGCTAATAATTCGGCCAGATAAATTGGAGCGAAGTCAGGAAGATGGAGAGAAAAGGACCATCCCGATGTAGATGAAAAAATGCCCACACCTGCCTTTTCACGATCCTGCGAGGCATCGGTAGCAATGAGAATATGAGAAGGAAAGGACCTTAGGTGGTCCTGCAACAAACCGTGAAGGAGAGGAAAGGGCTGCAGCTTTGCATTCGACGGGAAAATGTCATCAAATTGAATCTTGACTGAAGGAGAGAAGTTGTACATTGGATGGAGATCTGTTAAATGAATGTTTAAGGGTTAAGGAGAGACTGCACGAAACATATCTGCGGAGTATGCAAACGAGACCAAGTGGCATTTAAAAAGAGTGTTGGTTGACTAAGAAATATTATACTGGAGATGTGAAGAGGTGATTCGCACAAGTTTAAAAAGGTTTGGACAGTTAAAAGGCGAAATCTAGGTAATCAAGACAGGAAGCCGGGACTTGAGCTCTGGAGAAGATAAAAAACGAGTGAGGCATAAGCATGCTGTTTCTCAGGGATCAAATCGCCAAACACGACAGTAATACCGGCTATGGGTTTTGTAGCTGTAGGAAAAGAAAATGACCAGAAGGGTTGGACAGGAGTTTAGGCTTTGTTCTCTTTTTCGCACTTCAAGAAAACATGTCTGTCTGCGCCTGTGTATAACTTGTTCAGGAGCGCTTGTGGGAAATATATGGAGATGGGACGTTAGAAACAGTTCGGATATGCAGCGGCAGAGAAAACTTTTATGTAGAATAGAGTAACTCGCAGGAGTCGATTGGTCGGGGCCTCCAGTACAGGGCTGCGCTGGCGGCAGCTGACTTACGGATTAGCAGGATGATCCAGACTTGCTGGCGAAACACCGCCGTGGTGCTTCTCAAGAAGCGGCCCCTTAGGAAGTGTCCGCAAAGTAGCGTATTAGGTTGAACGCAAACTAATTTTGGTCTGTCCTTGAGAGTGGATGGTGACTAAAAATTGTGATCCGGATTAGCAAAAAACATTTCTGCGTTTTCATCATACCAGGCTCATAAACGTATCGGGAACATGTCTTCGAAGTTTGGTAATGATCGACGCCCTAGAAATTTGGAAAACGAAGCATTTTCGGAGGAAGGTGACGCGCGAGTTGTCGCCAGAGATCCCTAAAATCTTCGTTTCTACCCGAAGCACCGTCGAAAGCAGGCATATAAAAGTTTCTTTTTATCCTTTCTAGCCTGTTAAGCGGTCTTGTGAAAGCCTGCAGAAGATACACATTAAAGTGTAAGCAAAAACAGCATACTTCTAGCCTTGCGAGCCGTAACTGGTATGAAAAAAATGACAGTTTTTGCTTAAATTTTATAAATGAGCGAAAGCAGAACTCCATGAACGATAACGACGACGATGAAGAAAGAGAATTTTCTGTTTTCGAAAGTTGACGTTGATGAAGACGATGAAGTTGATGAAGACGATGAAGTTGATGAAGACGATGTTGATGAAGACGAAGTTGATGAAGACGATGATGTGCAGTGCACAGCGCGAGAGAGTGTTGCAGTTCTACACGAGGCGTGTTCGGCTGTGGCTGCAGCCTAGTACTCAGCGCAGTAGCCAGCGAAGCTCTACGGTTCAACAGTGGTCAGCGAAGCTCATCTGTGAAGCTCATCGCCTTTGGATTGAAACCCCAATCATGGGTATTTTATTTATTTTATTTGTTCCTTTCACTTGGCACAAACCCACAAGGATCTCAAGGTCTTCGCGAGCTCACAAACATCGCAAGATCTTGCTCGGAGTTTACCCGTCGAAATAGTGCTTTCGTACTAAAACGAAGCTAACTGAAATGATTGGCGGGAACACAGCCAGTGACCTCTGAAGTTGAATTTTTAGCCTTTTCTTCTCAATTGCGCGTTTAATAATTCTGCAATCACCGCTTCTTTTTACCGTCTAGCTTCCTTTCGCCGGTTTCCAAGAACGAACAAAACTGCTTCAAAGTTCAAAAAACAAAAACAAAAGCAAGTCACATGATGTGCAACGAAGTGCCACTAAAGACAAGAATATCGACGAAGTGCTACCTATGCCGGAAGGGCTTTTACTTAAGAAAAACATCTCTTCAAACAGAAGTACTGCTGCTGAAATCATTGAAGTCATTTATCTGTTTCCACGTTTGGAAAAAATCGCGGATTTAGGAAAACTATCGATTTAATACTGCAAATAAAAAATAATTCTAGAGGCCCGTGTACTGTGCGATGTCAGTGCACGTTAAAGAACCCCAGGTGGTCGAAATTTCCGGAGCCCTCCACTACGGCGTCTCTCATAGCCTTGGTCGCTTTGGGACGTTAAACCCCATAAACCAAACCAAACCAAACCTTTGAAGGCACTTTCCGGACCGATCTTTCGTAGGGGTCAAGACAACGTAGTTATCGTGCTCAGTTCCTAGGGGGTTTAGGTTAAGCTCCTTTCGTTCTCCTCCTCCTCCTCCTGGTAAAAAAGTCAAATTTTTTAATAGCGGTGACAGCAAAAAACTAAAAAATGCAGTTAATGTTTGTGATATTTAGAGAGAGAGTGAGGGTGAATAAACTGTCATTGCAGAAAAGGAGACAGGAGCGGGTTGTGGTGGTGTCCTGAGTACAGGACTCCAGAAGCTGCCGCTGACGCTTTGGCGAGAGCGACTAGCGCTTCCTGGTCACTGCTCCAGTGCCGCGCTGGGAGGCTTTAAAGGGGTGCTCAGGAGAAATTGAAGTTGGCTTGTATTGATAGAATACGAGCTTTTAAGCACAAAAAGACCACTCTTACTGAAAACAAAGCTCTTTTAAGGTAGAAAAGCGCAAGAACTAGATTACAGGTAACGCCGCCGCAGGTCCATCTCGCAAGTACAAGCGCGATGACGAAATAAATACCCGAAAAATGCCACAGATCTCTGCGGTTGACAAACGCGTTTTTTAGCCACGTTTGTATGAAAGTTACGCGTGTGGATATTGAAGTATATAAGCTCTGTTTTTTAAAGGGTAACGCACTTTTTTCACACTAGGAAGACGGAAAAACCATAACCTGAATGTAGGAAGCCAAAGAAAACCTTTTCTTGGCGGTCCAACAGGCGGCCAACTGAGTTTAGGTATGTTTCGATGCTTCGTTTCTAGGCGGTTTGTGTGCCCGCGTAGTTTCGTTTTTGACGTGCTTCTCGAGTTACTAGTGCGGGGCAGCAGAGGAACTCCAAGTGGCCCTCGGATGCAGCTCATGTCGCGGCACACACATGCGACGAGGAAATCGTCTTTGGCTATCTTATGCTGCACGAGCCTCCACGTTCTCAAACGCACCGCTCGGCGTGCTCGCTTCGTTAACGAACCGAGACGCTGGGATGCATAACCAGGCGTACGAGGACTACTAACACAGAACTTTAATATGTCCCTACGTACCAGTCTCTACTCATCAGTCATGACGGTAACAGCTGCCGCTCCAGTAGCTTGACTTGCTGGCGACGCTGGCGACTCCTCGGAGCTCGGAATGTCCTGCCAGACCTCCTTAGCCCTCAAACAGACCAACTTAGCCCTCAGAAGCATCGCACGCTGTGTGGGGCTGAGGTCGCTGAAGTGCAGGTCGCATTTCTTTACGAGAACTTCGTTGTCGGGAAAGGGAAGAGGATCAATTGCAACGCTAGTGCAAACGTAAACGAACAGATGGCTGATAGATGCCTTCAAAGCCCGGCCGGCGGTAGCCTGCATTTCAGCTGCTGATAGGCTACACCTCTCGCAGCCATCAATGACAGAGTGCTCGTTTACGTAACTTTTCGGCTATTTCGTTATCAGCGAGTCCCGATTTGAAATCGGAGGTGAGAAAAACATTTTCAGCATCGAGTCCAAATCTCATAGCAATAAATTCATCTTTTGCCACTGCAGAAGCGACGAAAAGCCACGAAATGCCGAACTACTGTAATTTGGTACAAAAAATATTCATGGTTGTCCTCAGTGTCTTAAGTGGTTCGAGTTAGATCTGCATGTCCAACTAAGGAGTGTAATAGGGTAATTTTACCGCACCAGGGAGATATATCTGCGTATAATGATGGGTGAATGCGGTGTAGGTGGTGAAGATAGGGGAAAGTGAGTGTTGGGATGAGTCCAGATCCTTCAGAGTTTACCAAAAAAAGCTACTTATGTCGCGGGGGTAGACACGATGATTTAGGCGGAGGGACTCTAGGTGGGTCGAAAAACGGTTTGAGAGAGGATATAGTCGGTGTACCCTGACAAGTAGGCATATTCTCTAGCTATGGCGTCGGCCTTTATTTACCATCGAGACCTGCATGCCCTGGGGCCTAGGTGATGGGTGATTATGTCGGAGATGGCTGCCCAGAACGCGGAGAGGCGTGCGCTGGACAGGACCACTTGTGTAAGTTCTGCAGCCGGCTTGGGAGTCTGTATAAATGCGGGACCTGCGGTCTTGGGTGTCGCTTATTTTGGTGGCGATGGTTATAGCGATGCCTTCTGCGGCCGCCGACTCCGGTGCTGTGAGGGACACTGCAAGATAGGGGGTGCTGGTGTGATTGACAGCAGCGCAGGCATATCTGTGGGGCTGTGCATACGAAGCCACACCCACACGACCATTGTATCTTGACCGTATCGCCTACGGAGGCTGCCAAGACGGGACTGCTGACTGGGGGACTGGGTCTCGTGGTTCATGTGACCGGGGACAGGGTCCGTTTGGGAGCGGACATTAATGGGGAGAATCCCAGTCAGGGCCGAGGTCTTGGTGGCTTGAGGGTCGCCTATTCTTGAGATGACCCTATTCGCCGAGCTGGTGAGGAGACGAATGCGTTGGAAGTTTAAAACAGCACCTTGGATTTCCGAAAACCTGTTGTGAATCCGTAGAGCGAGTAGTCTAGTAGTACGTACAAATGGAGAGGCTGAGAGCTGTCTTCAAGAGGGTACGGATACGGATATCAATCCTACTCTTGACGGTGCGATCAAAATTGCGGTAAGGGAGGTCACATTGAATTCGACTGATATCCAGGGATGTGAAGAGGCGGATAATGTCGTCTTCGCGTGCCCTTGTGCCGTCGTACCATAGGGCGATATTGAGCCCAGACGTACTTGAAGTGGCAGTGATGTGGGTGGGCTTGCCATAATGTTGGACACAGATGCCAAACACTTAGATGTCTGATTTTTCCTCAACACGGTGGTCGTGAATATGGAGCATGATTGCGCCAGGGGGATGATAGCGGAGACCATGAATATGGATGATGTCCGATTTGCGCGGTGCACGCTGCATACAGCTGATCTGGACAGAATGTCTGACAGCAGTGACGGCTGTTTGTAGGAGTTGCTCTTTGGACGCGAGGGATCCTCGGGTTGACCAGATGGTAATGTCATCCGCATAGATGGCATATCCGATGGTGCAGAGTATGGACAGCCTGAGGGTGAGAGTGGCCATGGCTATGCTTAATAGGAGTGGTTATAGGACTGACTGCACTTTGTGGAGTGCGCTTATGAGCTTTTGGGAGAGGAGATAATCGGGTAGATCCGATGGCCGTCGTAGCTATCGGGCGGCGAGAATGACCGAGATAAGCTGGAACTTGGGACAGCTGCAGCGATTGAGACTTTCTAGGATTTCGGAGTGGTAAAGCTTGTTAAAGGCGCTCATAATATCGAGCCTGAGAAGAAGGTGTCTCCACCGAGGGGCATCCCTGTGAGGACTTCATGTTGGAGGAGTAGGAAGCGGCATTAATATAATCTGCTCCCATCATCGTTTTGAAAGGCAGTTATGTGTCACTCATACAAGAAAAAAAAATGAAAAAAGTTTTTGAAGTGATAGCTATATTAATTTCACACACTCACTAGCCCATTCTGATGATAAGTTTTTCAGCGCTCAAGAACAGTATTAAATATTTGGCTATATTTTGTGACGTAACAATAAAGCACCCCGAAAAATTGAATAAAAATCAGCGCAGCGGCTCAAAAGTAACGCTCGGGAGCGCATCTTTTCTTAAGGAAGGTGAGTTTCTTGACGAAGGGAACGCATGGTTCGTGCAAAATACTCTCTGAGCAGCTGTGAAGTTGGAATTAAATGATTTCGGAAGTTGGTGACGCTATGGGGAGTACCGATGCTAAGGTGCTCTCCATAGGCAGGTAGAGGACGATGCGCATCAGTTCTCATCATGAAAGTCCTGTTTGGCAAGAAGAGGAGGAGTCTTTCTTTCCGTACGTAGCAATAATTCCTCCGTTCACTACTGTTTTCACAACCGTTCACAATTACTTAGAGCAGTACAGTAACAATGGTCACATTGAGGTTCAGGACATTTTTGAAAGACTGATCGGGCGAGTATGTATTTCAGATGCAGAAGCACCTTAGAATGCGTGCTGAGAAAATATACAACGCATGGTTGCTTCGTGGGGCTATTTAAAAGACGTCTGTGAACCGTACTCCTTTGCCTGACTTCCACTGACATGTGGCGACCGCGTTTTCGAAAGACTGCCTAGTGCAGGTATTCATGTAGCAACCGACGCCTTCAAATTGTTTTCCGCGGTATCTATAATATAAAAGGGATTCGTGACCGAACAAGCAGTTGACTACGGGTATAAACGGCCAATTTAAGCGGTTCTGAAGAAGAATCTAAGACATGTGCACTGAAAAAAAAAGTGTTTTTATCCACGCCTTCTTTTAATGGCATTGTAAGCTAGTTGGCCGAAATGTTATTCCGGTGTGCCCAGCTCTGCTTCGTATCCTGCGCTGAGGCAGTGGCTGGACGCATGCGCGAATCACGTTGAAGGATGCTCCATCGAGAGAAAGAGGACAGAATTAGCAAGGCGGCCAAAGCGAACGGCGAAAAGCTCTCTTCGTAAGAATGGGTGCGACATGAAGTGCTTCTTTGATGAAGCAAAAACGAAATGCACCTTCGCTCTTCTTAAGATGATTAGTCAGCCGCGCCTCTCTAATGTTTTCGCCTTCTGGATAGAGATAGAAACCACTCAGGAATTCGTTGCATTGGGCTGGATCTGAACTGTAAGCGTCAGGTGCTTTCTTTTACGGGAGGAGCTGGCATATTGCCATATTGACACGTGAAGCAGGGCGCAAATTGAGCGCGTGATTGAAAGCAGTTTCGAAACATTGTCATGAGCAATTCACCTAACTGTTTTGTGTTTGTCTTCCGGCTAAATGGGCAAAACCTTACCGGCATAAAGAGAAGCTGTCGTGCGAAGAAACCATCGGTCCATGACGCAGGCTGTAGACGGAGGCAGTTGAACTCATTTGTTTTGCTTGCTTGCCTACCGAGGTAACAGGCACAGTAATACAGGCTTCAATGCTCCTGAAGTGAGTGTAGATCACGTCTCAGGAGGTTCCGGACGCCATTTTAACAGCTTGTGTCGTAATGCTCTTTTGTATGCTGCACTATTCATTTGCGGGATAACCTCGCCGAGGTGGCTTGGTGGTTATGCCATAGAGAAAGAACGAATAAGAGAGGACACTCCCATAGAGCCCAGCGGCCCGATCGATTGTAGCGCACCTAGCGGTTGGTGAGAGCAACAGGCCCAAACTTCCTTTTTCGGTTTCACTGGCGCGAATTTCGAATTGCTTACGCGCCACCCAATCGATCCTTGCGCACCAAGCGGTTGGTGAAAGGAACTGGCACTCACTTCTTGTTTCGGTTTCACTGGCGCAAATTTCGAATTGGTTTGGTTTGGTTTGTAGGGTTTAACGTCCCAAAGCTACTCAGGCTATGATAGACGCCGTAGTGGAGGGCTCCGGAAATTTCGACCACCTGGGGTTCTTTAACGTGCACTGACATCGCACAGTACACGGGCCTCTAGAATTTCTCCTCCAAAGAAATTCCAGCCACCGCGGCCGGGATCGAACCCGCGTCTTTTGAGTCAGCAGCCGAGCACCATAGTCACTGAGCCACCGCGGCGGCAAATTTCGAATTGCTTGCGCGTTACCTACGTTTGGCTGTGGCCGGAGGCGGACAGAATGCCGCGCTTAATCCCTTGTACCAATTGCGTCGCACCGAAATTTTTTGAGCGTAAGTTGTACAGGCAATAAATCTATAAAACAAGCAGCTTTGGATTCTTAAATCAACAAGGGCTCTTTCTGTCTGGCGGGCTTGTCTCCTGTTCGGAGCAAGTGGTAGTTCAACATGCAGTATTTAATAAACATACGGAGTGTCGAGGAAACTGTTTATTCCAGGGCAATAAAGAAAATGAGCACATAAAGGCTGCACACAAACCGCGGAAAGTATGGTATAGAAAAGTTAGATAGAAATATAACCCCGTCTGAAAGTCTCTGAAAGTATTAACAGAGAAGACAAAAGACAGGTAGTCACAGTAGACACTAGGCACGGCCAGCTTTGTGAACTTCGTGTGGCCACGGTGCATGAAATCTTTTGCAGTGAAATGATCACTGCAAACCCTGTATGTGGCATACAGTAGGTGGGCCGGCTTTCTCAGAAGGTCGTTTCATCCAGTGTACTGCACCCATGCTGTCATCCTGCAATGGCGATTATATACATAGCGTAAGCGTAAATGCCTGAAAAATATTCTTACACTTGGTACCACAAGATGTTTGTACCAGAGGCAGTTAATATCGTCACACTTTAAAGAATAAAAATTGTGGGATCGGCAGGAAGCTTATGACAGGCACTGACCATAAAGCATGCTTGCTTGAGGGGGTATTCAACTAACACCTACGCCTATTGAAATAATACGTATCAGACAAAGCCAAAAGTTGAAAGCCCGCTTACATATCCTTTCTTGCGGTTTTTTTTACGGCTTATCTAAAATAAAAAGGATATTTTGTCGCTCCGCCACTGCAAGCATTCCGAAATAATGGCTACGATATTTACTAACCCGTAGTGGTAATAATTTACAATACTTTAAACTCAAATGAACAAGCCGTTTTGCCCAAGCTTTCCTATTATGAAGCTAGCGCTATAAATGTGAATAAAGGATTTTTCTTTTCACTCTTACTGCACAAATAGTAAGCGTAAAGAAATTCAAAACATAAGAAATCTGAACGCACCTGCTGTCCCATGGTATACGGAAGAAACTAGTCCCTGGCTTCTTGTGCGTTCTGCCATTGTTCTGGTACCACGACACAGAGCAGTAGCTGCCGTAGGAAGGGCTGCCGGACGGCATCGCAGCGTGTTCTCAAGGATGTTAATGCATGCATGTGTTAATCTCAATAATCAAAACAATACAGCAAGTCATAACTACGCTAAAAATTGTTTTCAATGTAACAGCAAATCGCGCCACAATACAATATCGCTGCCACACAAATACACGCAGTACATTTTGAGTCTACATAGGTGTTGAACGCAGGCGCAATTAACATATATCCGATTGATTGATTGTAAAACATTTTATTCGCCGGAAAGAGCTTGGTAAGAGGTCGCGTTAAGTGGTCGAGAGTACGCAGCCCTCGACGACTTTGTCAGCCCACTCCACCGCCAAAACTTACGTTCTGGGGTTAGAGCTAGCCAGCACGGTCTCCCACCGCTCGAGAGAAGGAGCAGTAACTAGATCACCCGGAGGTGGCTCTATTTTGCAGTCCCACAGGATGTGATCATAGGTGGCTCGTTGGCCACAGTGTTTACAATTTGGGTTGTAAAGATCTGGATAAATGTGCGCGAGGAGTGATGGGGTGCGTATCGATCTCGTCTGTAGACGACGCCACGTAACCTCTTGTTCTTTAGTCAGGCTTTTGTCCGGAGGGGGGAAAATTCTCCTCTCTAGTTTAAAATGATTAATGATATCATGATATGTGATCATGAAGTCCTTCGTGAAATTCAGGGTACGAGCCCTTTCAGGATTTGAAATACGCGCCACGCCGCGCCTGCGCAAGGATACGAGAATACGGCATGCAATGCGCAATGCGCATCACTACGGGCAAAACAATATATCCGCATTTGGCACAGTAATAAGGCCCGAGGTTTCAAGACTGCGCAGAAATTTGGCCTGAAACTGCATCGCGCAATGAGTATGCTGTGTTCATTCGGGCTCTGGGCTCCCATGCCTCCCTGATACCACTCCCTTACTTTTGTAAACAAACCAACCATACAGCCACCGCGCGTCTTACGCCGTATATTAACAGCTGTTTTCAAGCATAATTTCTGTAGGAAATGTGTCCACCTGCTGTCCAACACGAGAAAAGTCGCTTCTGCAGCACAGCAACACCGACACAGTCGACACCCACAATCACGTGCAAATGACAGTGAAGTCGACGGTCAAAAAAAAATCAAGAAAACTTCGCAACGTTTTTCAATAAATTGCCTCTTCATACATACGTTGAAACAGTGGCGTTGGAGCATAACATAATTATTTAGCAACATGAAGTTTGTGTGCTTTAATATAAGAGCATTTATTTTCGCGTTTGCGTACTCCGGCGTTCGGTGAGTATACTAGACGCTTGCGTAGTCGTGACGTACTTCCTGAGGCCAGCTTCTTCCGAGTGTCCTCTCGTTTTTTCTTTCTCTATGGTTATGCTGTTTGGATGCTGACCCTAAAGACGTGGGTTGGGCGCCGGCCACGGCGGTCACGTTGCGGTCACAGCGGTCACATGTGGTAAGAAGTCTCGGAGGAGAGGGAAGAGCCGTAAACCGACGCTCAAGGCCTCTGCCTATTTTTTCTAGAGACTTGGCAAGTTCAGCCTATACCGGTGAACGGCACTGCCCACTCATCGTCGTCTTCTACGTAGCACAAATCCTAAATAGAGCGCGTTCCTGCCAGTAGCCCGTGACCGCGAGGCTGAGGGAACATGTAGAAGTGAGCTCCATCATCATTATTGCCCGTCTCTCTGTGGTTCGAACACGTGGTGACTCGATCTGCTCTGCGATCTCGGATCCACGTGGATTGCGGCTAAGTACCAGGTGCTGCTGCGCTATCTCTTGCTTTTATGTTTTGTTTCCTGCGTTCTTGTTTTTCAGGGTCGCTGAAAGCGTCAACATCGGGTGATGTCCACAAGTTCTCCTGGCCAGGGGAGCTCCCCCTGGTCGGCCTGTCTCTCCCATGATCACTTTCCACTTGACTGCTTCTTCCGTGATGGAGTAAGCAGCATCCAGGAAGCTTTCGTCCCCGTGGATGGGGGCTTCATCGCACTAGATTACCATGAGGCGGGACAAGCTGCTCTGAAATTCACCACCCCGCAGTGCATGATGATCACTGATGGCCGGCAGTTCGGCAGTGGCGGAATTGTTTGCAGACTTCCAGACAAGGCACGTATGGCAGGCTTATCACGCGCGCCTCCTTCGCCAATTACCTGGTGAGCGCGTTTATACCTCTTCGCCTGGCGCGTTCAAAATGGTGAGTCCGCGGCGTAGACCCACTTCGGAACGGGTCTGAGACGCCAGAAAAACTTACTTTGAATCGCCATTCACCGATGTAGTCGATAAGCAGACAGGACGAAAATGCCGACCGAGAATTAGATATAGCCACATTTGCGAGGCCCACTTTCCCAGCTGAAGGGAAGGTGTGGGCATTGATCTTTCGCGTTGATCAGTTCACATCTCGGTCCCTACAGTGCCATAATTTCTGGGTCTTTTGCCATGGTGCCAATACCTGCAAATCAAGACCTGGTTACTGTGCGTGTGGAGAGAGCCACTAACCCGCACTTTGTTCTCCCCTAAAGGCTTGGCAAGTTCAGCCTGTGCCGGTGCCTTTTGTTATCTAACACATAACCGTCTCCCTACTTTTGAAGGAAAGAGATAACCTTTGCTAGACGTCATTAATTTGGAATCCATGGCGCTTTAAAAGAGTAATTTATACGCGCCAGTAAGTCGGCGCGAGATTCCCCGAAATAAATTTTAGTCATACAAGAAGTGGCACCATCAGGGCCAGGGGCCGTGGCCAGTCCAATCCACCAATCCATTATGTCAAACGTAATCTGAGGCTCTGGCTACTCCTCCAACAAGATGTCGAAATCACAGTGTGGAAGAATTGCTGTTGTCATGCGGCTGACCACTAAGGAAGCCACTCTTACTATTCAGAGCGGGCTGATGAAGTTCTAGTGCTGCACTTAGTTAACAAGTGCAGCTGTTCAAGACGTGAGGAATTTGCAGCTGTAAAGAATAGGGCATCTGGCTATTCAAGTTTGGCAGCGCGGCATACAACTGTTGTGGATTCCACCTTGTCGCAAGCGATAGGTGTGGTGGTGGGAAACAATGGCGAGTCTCATAAAGCGCATAGTACAGAATCTATCTGCGTTCATCTCGGAGAGGATGGCACCTCAGATGGTCCAATTTGTTGCCAGTCTCCATTGCTGCTCTTTGTGACGCAATGACATCAGCTTTCATTGCACCTCCCCATTCCTGTGTGCCCACGGCTACCAATCCATTATGACAAACGTAATCTGAGCCTCTGTCTACTCTTCCAACAAGATGTCGAAATTACAGTGGGGCAGAAGAATAATCCGCAGAGAGCGTAGACATGGATGTTGAGATGCAAACTCGAAAGCGCAGTGGGTACCGATTAGATGTGGCTGGTCTCTTTCTGATGAAGACAAAAAATAATCACTCTAACTATATACCTAAAGGCAATGTTTCGGAAGAGGCGGTTGACACTGCGGTAGTGTCGAAAAATAGGGTCACTGACAGTGTGAGAGTGGAAGTGCCTGTCATGATTTTTCGCTTCAACAGATTTATTTTGTCATGTAGCATAAGCTGAACTATGGAGTGAGGTTCCCTGTAGGTCCAATGTTGTAAGCCCACATGAGCCCCGGCGGGACCAATGTGGGATTTGCAACTCAGGCCGCAGTCGACTTCCAGTCGGTTGCCCACATATGCCACACTAGGTCCCACTCGGGTACAATGTAGGTAGCCCTTGTGCGGTCTCCACATTCGGCCTCCATTCCTTGATGTCAGTGGCCCACCGAGGTCCTGCATCGGTGATATTTTGGTCAGATGTGGGCAGCTCCCGAGAGTGAACGTTACACTTTCTCCTCACTTAGCCGCTCAGTAATTGCTATGGGACCTATTTGGTTTCTAAAGAGGCCAGCCCACATGGTCCCCATGGGGTTCGATGTAGAGTCGTTCATGGAAGACCACCCCAAACGACCCTGTTGTCTTTTAGATGCCAGCCTGACCTACGCAACCAACCAAACTTTTCCAAGTATACCGGGGGAAAAAATTTGCGATGATTACGTTACTTCCTAATGCAAATTTGAGCGTAGCTTATCAGCTGTTTCAGCTTTTCGATAGATTGAGGCAAAGAATCCGAGCAAGACATGTATGTACAACTAGAGACAACTTGTTATTTTTCGCACATATTTCTTCTTCATGAAACATTCCACTAACAGTTCTTGATTGTCATGAAGGAAGCTTTGTGGACGGCAAAATAGATGGATATATGCTCGACTCGCTGCACCAGTGCCTGGTTCTCAAAGACGAGGTCTGCGCAAGTATTTCGCGAGGTTGCCACAGCTGTGGGAGCCGTTACTAACGAGAGGAACGGGATGTTCTCCCGCATAAGCAGAAAAATATTTCCGCCTTCCTGAGCGACAGAACAGCGACCGTGGGACTAGGCGAGCTGAAAAGCGACGTCTTCACCACGCCTTGCAAAGGAACACCCCAAGGCTCCGTGATATCGCCCGTCCTGTTCAATATGGCGATTATCGGGCTAGCAAGACGACTCAAGGAAATCCCGGGCATCCAACACGCGATGTATGCCGACGACATCACGGTGTGGGTCACCCAAGGATCGTTAGGGGAGAAGCAAGACAGACTACAAGAAGCTGCGACCTGCGTAGAGACCTACGTCAGGGAGAGAGGCCTCAGATGTTCGACGGAGAAGTCGGAAATCATCAGGATCGGAAGAAATCCTACCAAAGCCTCGCTGGAAGTAGTTCTAGAGGGGCAACTGATCCAAGAACAGAACATGGTACGAATCCTAGGCATGTGGCTGCAGAGCAGCCGAAAATGCAGCCATACCATCAGCCTGCTGAGAAGAGCCGCGGAGCAGGTTGGCAGAATGATCAGTAGAGTCTCTCAGAGAAGGTACGGGATGAAAGAAGAAGATACCCTCAAACTCGTCAACAGCCTAATCGTTAGCAGAGTTATGTACTCCTTGCCCTACCACGCAACAACAAAGGCGGAGCGAGAGCAAACATAAGTAGAAAAAAATTTCCGCTTGTCTTCATATCTATATTAAAGTCCCCAACCACCCTGCCACCCCGGCAGGTGGCAGCGTTTCTGGCACAACGCTGTCAACGCCAAAGCATGCAGCGCACATCTGTCACTACCGCCACGTAGCTAAAAGCACGATTGAGGTGTCCACTGTTCCAAGAGGGCAGTTATGTGCCTTCCCTCTGGTTCATGTGTCCACTGAGATGTGCGAGACAGATACTTTGCATTTTCTTTCCTCAAAAAGCAATTTACAGATTTTACCCTCTGCTTTCCGAGCCTCCGCTCTATTGGTTTCGCAGCTGTGGGAGACAGATACTGTGCATTTCCTTTTTCTCAAAATTTGTTCACTGAAGCTTTAACGGCGGCTCGGGGGTTCTCGTTGTTGTTGCGACTGAGAGAAGAATCAAAAGAAAACTGCACGGGCCTGGCTACTGGCTCGTGCCGAGCCACCACTGCTGCCACGTGCAGATAGTGGAGAGTTAAAATATCAGAGGAAAGAAAAAGGAAATAAAAGACGCGCGTCGCAGCAACAAGTCGGCTGGCTGAAAAAACAGATAAGCGGATGTAGCTGCGCTTCGTCACCGCCTCCCCCCCCCCGGCTCGTGCGTTCAATGCCCTTCTTGTATAGGCTCGCTCCACTTATGTCTGTTCTTTGCCCTAAAGTAGGCGTGCACATACGCACAGTGTTGGCTGTGCAGCTTCCTCCTCCTCGCGCTGGGCGCGCGTTCTCATTGGTCAAAGGACGGGAGTGGCTTCTAGGAGCATCTGGAAATTTCTGTCGTGCCGCCATCGCCGTCGCGCGAGTGAAGAGGTGGAGGGCATCTCTTAGCGCACGCAAGGCTACGGCCTTTTTGTCAACATCGCGTAGAAACGTCTCGGACAGTCTAGAACAATCGATGGCAATCGCCCCGCGCGGCGCGTCGGCGAGCGGTGGGAGAAGGGGTAGTCACGCCCACAGGGCTAGTTGCTCTCCTGGGATTCCTTCTCCCCTGTTTTACGACGTGCGCCGGCGAAAGCCGTTCGCACGGCACTGTTTTTTTTTTCTGTTTCTTGCTAAGGAGGGGAGGCGCTTGCGCTTTTACCCTCTCCTGGTTACATCGAACAACAGCGACGGCGACGCCGCGAAACGCAGAAACGGGCACCTAAAAGCTGCGCTCTAAAATGGGCCGTGTGAGTTGCCACAATGAGCCTGTGCTGCAGTCTGTGCAGGCGGGACACCTTAGTGTCGGGCATTACGCGAATAACCCTGTTTGTATTCCGACCTATAACGACGCTTGGAGTGTGTCAGGTAGTGCAGTGTATCCTGGTAAGTGGGCACTGTCGTTCCTGTGCATGGTCTGATAACTCTGCACAGTTTAGTTAAGTGCGAAGGCCCAAAGCATGTAATTTCATTTAATCGACTGTAGATGCTGAGAAAAACACTACAAATTATGTATATCAGGATGTTATTAGTGTGCTTAATACAAGTTTGTGAACTGAAAAAAATGGGATGCATAACACGATGGAGCCAACTCGCTGGGTTTAGAGCCGCTATAGCCGATGCAGGATCGCCTGAGGCAATGAATCGGCTGCACAATTTGGGTTTGCGGCTTTTTTCTCGTATAGCGCCCGCATTTGTGTTCAATTTACCAAAAAAACTCAGACAAGAGACGGATGTGGGCAGCTTGTGGGTATGCCCGCCTTCTACCACCGGCACGGCTAATCTGAGATCCTAAGAATTTTCGTGTGCATACCCATTTAGGCCACACGAGGCTTTTCTCGCACAAGGCCTGCATTTATGTAATATCTGCCCTCAAGTGCCATACAAAGGACCGATGTGGGGAGCATGTCAGCGCCTCCTTTTTCGAGCCCCGCCACGGGCGATGTGGTACCTACAGCAATTTCGCGTTGGCAAAGTTCCTTCTGCCCTAAAGTACTCTACACGTGACTGATGTGCGCAGAATTTTGGCGCGCCTGTTTTCCATCTCGCCAGAGCGGATGTGGGACTTTCATCGGGTTCACGTCATCATCATCAGCCTGACTACGCCCACTGCAGGGGAAAGGCCTCTCCCATGTCTCTCCAAGTAACCCTGTCCTTCGCCAGCCGCGGCCACCATATTCCCGCAAATTTCTTAATCTCAACCGCCCACCCAATTTTCTGCCGCCCCCTGCTACGTTTGCCTTCTCTTGGAATCCACTCCGTTACCCTTAAGGACCAGCGGTTATCTTGCCTTCGCATTACATGCCCCGCCTAAGCCCACTTCTTCATCTTGATTTCAACTAGGATATCATTAACGCGTGTTTGTTCTCTCACCCACTCCGCCCGCTTCCGATCTCTTAACGTTACACCTATCAATTTTCTTTCCATAGCTCGCTGCGTTGTCCTTAACTTAAGCGGAACCCTCTTTGTTAGCCTCCACGTTTTCCCCATAGGTGAGTGCCGGCAAGATACACCTGTTGTATACTTTTCTCTTGAGGGATATTGGTAAAATGCCATTCATGATCTGAGATAACCTGCCATATGTGCTCCACCCCATTCTTATTCTTCTAGTTATTTCCCTCTCATGATCTGGATCAGCTGTCACTACCTGCCCTAAATAGACATATTCTCTTACTACTTCCAGCACCTGGCTACCAAATGCGAACTGCTGTTCCCTCGCCACACCGTTGAACATTACTTTGGTTTTCTGCATGTTAATTTTTAGCCCCACCGTTCTGCTCTGCTGTCTAATTCATTGATCATGCGTTGCAGTTCATGTCCTAAGTGACTTAGCAAGGCAATGCCATCAGCGAATCGCAAATTACTTAGGTATTTTCTATTAACTCTTATCCCCTACTGTTCCCATTTCAGGCCCCGGAATACCTCCTGTATACAGGCAGTGAATAGCATAGGAGAGATCGTGTCTCCCTGCCTGACACCTTTCCTCTTTGGAATTTTATTGCTGACTTTATGGAGAACTATGGTAGCTGTGCGATCGTTATAAATATCACAGGCAAACAGCGTACTCAAATTTTTGGTACTACCCCGCCTGTATTCAGTACGGTTGATTTATGCGCCTGGGCACAGAAAAATTCATTTCAATGAGGTTGCTGATACCTTGTCAAAGGCACCTCTATAACGCCTGGTCATGACTACCCTACCGCGTTCGGCATATGTTACAGCGGGCAGGTTCCGCAGCTATCTGTTATTCAAGGAATTTGTAGCCCCAGCACCTACCTCCTGCCCCGACTTCCAGCATCTTGGAAGTCGGGACAGGCGACAGAGCAAACTTGAGGTTTCTTTCACGCGTCTACGTTGTCGAGCTCCTGAGTTAAGCTTCTACCCGCATAGGTCTGGTCTGGTGGTCTCCGCACTGTGCCCTCTCTGCGCTGATCCCGAAACAATAAATCAGTTCTTGTTGCCTGCCGCCGCTTCTCCTCTTTACGGAGGCGACAGCTAGACGACCCGTTACGACAGCTCTTTGTAAGCATGTCCTTTGTTGTTCTGTCTCGTTCTGCTTCTACCTTTGGGACCAGCAACAGGAATGTGCTTTCCGCCATTCATAGTTTTCTTTGAGACAAGAAATGGCTACCCTGCTAAAATCTTTCCGAATTTCATCTTCTGGCTACTCTTCTTCGTAATTTCTCTTTAAACAGAAATTTCTAAACGTTGCTGGTATGGCCACATTGCCAATTCAGTGCGCAGTCATACAGTTTCCGATCTGATCTGTTCTCGATTTATTTCGCCAGACCTGCATGCTTTCTTAATGAAAACAGTTTCTGAGCCTCTTTCAGCCGCCCTTTGTGGCTTCTTGGCCAATCCCCTGCGCTGGGTACGCTCCGTTTTCCTCTTGAGTCAGCAACAACAGAATCCGTGCTTTGGCACTGATTCGAATGTAGTCAGCATTTTCTGTAGTTTTAAAAACAAGTTTATGACTATCCACAAGGCATAATCTGTGAACATATCGTAAAACTGCAATCTGCAACTTAGGTTCCAGACATGCCTTTTAGGATACATTCATTTAATCGTCAGCAGAAAGAACTGACAAGCGTGGGACATGGCCATGTGCCTGGTGCTATCTCAATTTCAAGCAGTTCTTTTGTTCGGAGACCAGCGGGGTGTCGGGTTTAGTAGCGTACGAAAATGGGCATTTGCGTTGCTTTTTGAAACCCTTCTTCGATTTCTTAGAGGCCACAGCAGAAGTTTAGCGGCGGTAAAACGCACCCCGTATCCGGATTTCAAATGGAAGTCAGGTGGACGCAATGGCTGCAGCGTTGATTCTTACACGCATTGTACAGTGCACATAACCCGCGAAACCCTAGAGCCCATGAGCAGGAGCTCTTTTACCATACTACTTAAGAACCTCGCCTTGAAAAACCTCCTTATTTCTTGTGGTCACTTTTTTTTTTCATTTACATAATACTGCAGACCTCATGTGGTCCAAGCAGGAAGGGCGGATAACGAGGCATATTTACAAACGCCATAAAGTTAGTACATAGACAAAATGTTTGACAAATGACACAAATGATCCAATCAAGTCAAAGGAAATCCATTGCACAATAATTTGCACATCAAAATTCGTAGCTACGAGTCCTTTCAAAACTCTCACTTGAGACAACCTGTTCACGCAGTGCATCATCCCCCTCCCTCATTGTATCAGTGTTTAAAGTATCATTGTGTAAAAGAGTTTGTTGTCGTGAAATATGATGTTAGGGCATGGGTATGTTGGTGACGAGTTTTTCGTGCGGTTGAATGTGTAACATAAGGCGAAGAAGAAATTCCAATCTTTCCATGGATGAGTGAATGAAGAAATATTAGTCGAGCAATTTTGCGTTTTATATGAAGGGGTTTAATTTCGTTGGCGGCCGTTAAAGTAGATGGAGAATCAGTTCTCTTGAATTTATTGCAAATGAATCGCAGAGCCCGTCTTTGTACGTTTTCTAACTTTGCTATATTGCCTTCGGTGCACGGGTTCCAGACAATAGCCACATACTCAAGTTTGGGCCGAGTAAGAAAGTTATAGGCTAATAGGTTAACGTGACTGGGTGCTCCTTTGAGCTTGCGTTTCAAAGGACAAAGTTTTTTTAATGCAGATGAAGAGATGTAATTAACATGGTCGCTCGAAATAAATTGTGAATTTACGGGTCCCAGACAATAGCCACATACTCAAGTTTGGGCCGAATAAGAAAGTTATAGGCTAATAGGTTAACGTGACTGGGTGCTCCTTTGAGCTTGCGTTTCAAAAGACCGAGTTTTTTAATGCAGATGAACAGATGTAATCAACATGGTCGCTCCAGTTAAGTTGTGAATTTATTAAAACACATAAGTATTTGTATTTTTCAACTTCCGAAATAGTAGTGCCGCAAGCAGAGTAATTGAAGTGGATAGGATGTTTCTGTCTTGTCATGCGCAAAAGCACTGTGTTATCTGAATTGAAGACCATTCCTGATCTGTCACACCAGGCCACAATTTCGTGGAAAACATCATTCAGTGTCACTTATTCAGCTACACGCGCTGCATCGGGTGGGATGGAAGTAAGCAGCGTCCCCTTTGAAAGACGGTAGTGGCAGGTACTAGCGTGTATGGTATTGTTTTATATATGCTCTCGGCAACCGACAACAAAGACATCTTACGCCAGGAGATTATACACTGGATTACTTTCTTCAGCCTAGTTTCTTTACTTAGATATCGTGTGTCATCTGGCGGACTGAGATCGAAGTTGAGATTTATTTTTAATCGATTAAGCAGAAGTTAAAAGAACGTCTTTCTGGGCAAGTTGGTAACTGTTCATCTTCGGTTACAGGAGCGAAAAAAGACAGAACAGAAGACAGAAAGACGGGACGAAGCGCCACTCACAACTGATTTATTCGAAAAAAACATGCACAAATATATGCCGTCTTACATGCAAGGAATACTGCCATCTTCAACGTTCATATGATAGCGAACGGGTGAAAAAATTGCTCTCAGCCTTGTACAAAGATATGAATATGTCGCTGACGCGCATGCTTGCTTTTTTTGCAACAAAAAAAAAACTTCGATTAGTTCCCTAGCTTTTTTGTCTTTGCTTTTTGACAGAATTCGTACACCAGAAAACATGGCCTTATGCCTAATCATATATAAACATATGCCTAAGCATATAAGGTCCTGCCCATCACGCTCTTCTGAGCCATGTTTTTCTGGTGTACGAATTTTGTCAAAAAGCAAAGACACAAAAGCTAGGGAACTGATCGAAGCTTTTTTTATTGCAAAAAAAGGAACCATGTGTAGTGGCTGCGCGCCTACTGATAACAACGCGCCCTACTGGAACACGCCCCTTTGATAAGGGCTTATATACCGCGGCACCGAGCGCTGTCGCGGGCACTTCTTCCTAGCTTGTCATTGACGTCGGCCCATCTCTACTGGCGCTCGCCAGTAACTTTGTTAGATGGAATAAAGAAATTCCGTCGACGCACTTTGCTGCAACTTTGTGGTTCTTGCTCGCACGGAAGAGCACCACAGCATGTGCGTCAGCGACACATCCATATCTTTGTACAAGGCTGAGAGCAATTTTTTCACCCGTTCGCTATCATATCAACTTTGAAGATGACAGTATTCCTTGCATGTAAGACGGCATACATTTGTGCATGTTTTCTTCGAATAAATAAGTTGCGAGTACCGCTTCTTCCCGTCTTTTTGTCTTGTGTTCTGTCTTTTTTCGCGCCTGCAACCAAAGATGAAGCAGAAGTTAGGTGGCTGATGAGCCAGCTATAGAAGTGGCAAATAAAAACTATTGCAGTTCGTCGTCAGTTCGTTCAAACTGCTATGTATTTCTTCCTTAAGCTTTTATTTTAATTGTGGAACTAGCATGCTTATGAATATTTGCGGCCGCATCTGTTTCACTGGTTTTGTTTGCACGTGCCTCCACAGTTATCAACCATTTCGGTTTGTAACGGTAGGAAGTTCGTTACACTGCCCATGGAAGTCGCAACACCCAACTTCTATGTTTCGGGACAACCTGACCGGCGGGTATAAATTCATG
Source organism: Amblyomma mixtum (assembly GCF_055824585.1). Lineage (NCBI taxonomy): Eukaryota > Metazoa > Arthropoda > Arachnida > Ixodida > Ixodidae > Amblyomma > Amblyomma mixtum. The sequence goes on from NC_143018.1 coordinate 63,905,710, forward strand.
GGCTCTATGGTGACTTAAAACCACGCCCAAGAGGGCCGGTCCCACAATCAGCCTCCCTAAAATTAAGTTTTTCACAACCTCCGTCAGTCTTTGTCAAAAGTAACCAGGCTTCATGGTTTGCTTCTAGCTCGTACAGCGGAACCCGTACAGCTTTCCTGAAGCTGAAATGGTTGTTAAAGGTAAGGACTGGGGGACTTCTTACCTTCCAATAACTTTTAATCTCTAGGAAAGTCACAAGGGCTCCACTATACAAGCTAGAAGCCAACCATGCAGCCTGGCTACTTTTGACAAAGGCTGTACAGAGACTTAGAATTGGAGGGAGAAAAAAATTTCTTTGATGACCTTCGTTTTGGTGCTTTCAGAAAAACTTGGAAGTTTTTCTTGGAAGTTTAAGTTCACTCTACGAAAAACAAGTTATAAAGAAGGGCAAAAGAATGTTAGATTCTTTCGCATTTGTTTGTTATTAATTGTTTAATCTGCTTCCCATACCCTGCACTTACAAGCACAACCACGTTTAACTGTGCAGTTTCTGGTTGTAACAAAAAGTAGCCTCATTAAAGGTCGTGTATGATTTTGTTTTGTACAGTACACATTGATTTACAACGCAACTCACCGTTGGAAATCAACAGCCATGAAATGATGCAATAGAAATCCTTGATCCACAATTTGAATATTCAGACGACAGCAAGCACCCAGCCATTGATAACAGTGCCTACAGGCGATTATTAAACAAAGTTCGCGTTATCTTGTCAAACCTGTTCATTTAGCTGCGAAATGCGTAGTGGCTGAAATTAAGGAAAAAAAACTTTTCCGAAGCTCTTCGATAATTTGATAAAGCGCATGGTAGCATCAGGCAGCCTTTAATATAGATGGCGGGAGCCGGTATTTTAAAATATAACTATTTGACGGCTTCTGTTCAAAAAGGTACCTGCCTTAAATCCTATCTGAAAGGTACGTAAATCCCTGGTAAAAAAAAATGCAACACAATCACTTACGCTTATTTGATGCAGAGAGAGAGCAACGATAAGGAAAAACGATAGATAAATCCGGGAATTCTGAGTGGCAAGAGTATACATCGCTCGGGCCTTCACACTTACGTCAGTAAAGTGTCTTATGCACAGCTTTGTAACAAGTGGCACATGGGAAGCGATGAGCACAAATTCAGGAAAGTAAACTTCGATTCTCATGCAAGAGGAATACATTGAGGCAAAAGATTATTCAGCTTTTTTTTGGCATTGCGTTTTTTTAATCATGCCTGGTACGGAGCGCAAAAGAACGTCGTTTGACACACCTGTCTAGAACAAAACCAAAATTCAGGACTCTCTTTCCCTGTTTCTACAACACTGCTACACAGTTCCAACAGGACCACTGTGGTTATGGTTAAAGAATGCCGCGCGAAAAGACAAGGACAAAAGAAGAAGTGGACAGGACCGGCGCCAGTCCTATCCACTTCTTTGTTAACAGCGCCAGTCCTGTCCACTTCTTCGTGAACAGCGCCAGTCCTGTCCACTTCTTCATTTGTCCTTGTCTTTCCGCTCTGCATTCTTTAACCATGATCACTGACCAACAAGCCCAAACCGCCACTTTAGTCCACTGTGGTTGTTCCGCATTTAATAATTTCTTTTTTCTGCCTCCCAGGCCTACTGAGAGCGACGTCGAAATGGACGGGATGATCTCTTTTACGGCCGTTCTGCTGCTTTTGCTAAGACCTGCGGCATCGGTCGACATCGACACCTCGGATGGAGGCTATAAGGAACTGTTGGTATCCATCAGCGAAAGAGTTACTCAGGACGAGACTATCATTGACAACATCAAGGTAAGCAGGGTCCCCCCCCCCCTCCCGTCCTTTGTCATATTGGAGCGTTTCTTCACGGCGCATTGTTCTTGGCATAGGGCTAAAGAGCGATCAGAATAAGTGTAAAGGGAAACTAAAAGGCAGAACAAAAGGCAGAATGCACTCTCGTAGCGGCGTCGTGTGAAGGCAATGAAATGCACACCTCCTATTGCCTTCTATGTGTAATCACAAGGGCAATCTGCTGTGCCGTTTCCTAGAAGTGAGTGGGTGAAACGCGTTTAAATTTCCAATGGACGAATACAGCGTGATGATATCAACTGAAAGGAATCCCACGCAGTGTTTCTCAATTTCGGTATTTGAAGTTCGAGCTGTCCGGACCACGAACTTCAGACCATCGTGAGTCGAAACAAGTGCTATGTCATCTGAAGTTACTGAGGATGCTGGCAGATAGTAGGGGCATGTTCCAGTCAATGCACATAGTTAGTATCACGTGCTGACTTGTGGACAGAAATCCACCGTATTTGACAGGATTCAAGAGAGATGTGTAAATGCAGATAGCTTGCATGAAGTGTAGTACCGCGTCGGCGACGCTGCGCTTGTTAGTCGAACCTTGCTTTTGAAAATTTTGCAGTTGACGATGAAGACGCGCTTGTCCGTCCCTTTAGTTCATGTTGCCAGCAATGCATTTCAACGCATAGCAATGCACGCCTTCTAACGTCTTCATACAGTGTTGACATTTTTCGCCCCCTCATTTTGCTTTAAGTATTCGCAGTATTCATCTAGGCATCAGCTATACACGTGTCACGCTGCGTTTGTTGTCTTTATTTTTCGTCATTATCCTTGTTTCAAAACTGGCCATGCGGTAGTTGTTTTATATTCACGTAGAAACATAAATGTATTCACGACGTGCTCGGTGGGCCACCAACAGGAAAGCTGAGCAGTAAGAGCGAGCTATGTCATTTTTCTAAATGGAGTTGTGAGAAATGCTTGTGCTCAGTCCGAAGTAAAAAAAAAAGGAGAAGCCAGTCGGAGGGGCTTCGATTTGCTAAATCAGGGTGGAATAGCTTTCAATTTCGTAATCTATAGTCGTATTCTGATTCTTGCGACACTAATTACTCTTTGAATTAGGATAATGTAACTTTTGCTGCTCTGGCACCTGTTGTGCGACTCACTCGGTATTTTCATAGTACGAGTCTGGGCACGTTTACTGATGCGTAAACACCAGATGGGTTTTTTTCTCGAAAATACTGAGCAAAATGTGGGTGATATCCCGGCATCAATGACACGTTGCTGAAATCGCGATATCGCGCATGCCCAACGATCAATGTGCAACGAAAATTCAGGAATTATTCCACACTTCTGTGGTTCTAAAGCCTCGCATTGTCATTCCATTAAATAGAGAACGCACTATCGCTAGCATGGCATCTTAAGGTATCAGGAGACCCCCTTCTTCGCGCAGTTTTCGGAGCTCGTGACACCCCCCAGTTGAGACCACTTCTCCCACAAACCCAGCATTCATGAACAGAAACATTGCGGGACGACGCAAACAGGAATGCTTCTCGCGCGTGCGCCACGCACCCCGGCGACGCGGCCGTCGGCCGGAGTACCACAACTCCCAGAGTGCATCGCGGCGGCGGTGGCGTAGCGCAATTGCTGCTGAAATCGCTCTTTTATAAATGGAGCTAATTTAGCTTTTCTGGCGTATATATTATTTAAGGCAGACAGCTGGGCTAGTTGGTGTTTAGATTGAGAGGACATAGTAGTAGCGCTTAAAAACAAGGACCAGAGGGTAGAGAAGGACAGCACAGGCGCTAGACATCAACTGACTTTATTCTCGAGAACAACAACGAATTTATAGGCGACAATCAGAAGCATAAAAAAATCAACTTTAGAATCGCATGCGTGATGTCACTTCCCGATACAAGAACCTCAAATCTTTAGTGCACAGATAAACATTCGGTTTGCTCACGCAGGTTTGCCGTTCCGAGTGAATGAGAAAGGCTTCTCATTCACTCGGAACGGCAAACCTGCGTGAGCAAACCGAATGTTTATCTGTGCACTAAAGATTTGAGGTTCTTGTATCGGGAAGTGACATCACGCATGCGATTCTAAAGTTGATTTTTTTATGCTTCTGATTGTCGCCTATAAATTCGTTGTTGTTCTCGAGAATAAAGTCAGTTGATGTCTAGCGCCTGTGCTGTCCTTCTCTACCCTCTGGTCCTTGTTTTTAAGCGCTACTACTATGTCCTCTCAAGTATATATTATTATATTTATACAAGAAAAAATTAATTCTAGCGTGGGATTATTCACCGATGATTATTTCGTGCATAGAAAAGTGAAAAATAGCCAATTTTCAGTTCCTTTACAGCAAGACCTAGATACACTGAACCTGCGGCGTAAACAGTGGATTACGAAAGTAAACTTGCCGAAAACAGTGCTCATGTGTTATTGTGAGAGAAGCACGTACCTGATTCACTCTGCCTGCAATAAAAACTGGCGCTGATTGCAAACTGTTGCTTAGTGTAATGATTTTGACGTGCTTTTCAAAACTTTATTGGCATCGGGGGTTGATAATGTTTCTGGCGAAGATGGAAAATTTTTAGTTTTCTTCTTCGTAATACTGGTGTCCTTCCATATGATTCCAAGTATTTACTGCAGCAAAACTTTTTCTCCACTGGGAATTTCCTTGCACAGCACGTTATGCTCCTACAAGTGTTGAAAACTAAACTATAAACGATTAGGCGCGGCCGCCCCCTACGTTCCTGAAAATTAATGCAAGCGAACGCATGCTAGATAAAAAGAGGTATTTGAATGGCAGCCTCTTAGTGAGGACAAGGTCAATGTTCATAAATTTTTATGATATTTGTCTAATAGAATTCCTGTTCTAAACAGAAATAGTTTTTTCAGCCCCCCTTGATCATGGTTTGGTTTATAAACGTTTCAGGTCCCGAAATGACTCAGGCTATCAGGGACGCCGCAGTGAAAGAACCGTAATAATTTTCACTACGTGGGGTTCTTTATCGTGCACTAACAGCGCACAGTACACGGGTCTCTAGAATTTCGCCTGCATCGAAATTCGGCAGCGGTCGGGATAGAACCCCCGTCTTTCGGGCCAGCAACCGAGCGCCGTAATCACTGAGCCACCGACCATAATGTACGCGAGTGGAGCTAGAAATTAGAACGGATTTGTTGAACTTCTCTTTTTTTCGGATGCTGTTCAAGAATAGGATACTCTTTTTTTTTCATATTGCGTTAATGTTAATTAAAAGGTGGAGCTTACGTCGTCATTGGAATTGCTTTATTTCTTGCATCTTGTATGACCTCCCCCACTTTTTTGTAATCGTGCGTATGGCGCAAATAAATGAGTCATAAGCATACATAAGTTAGTCATATGTACGTGTATTATGACTAAATAAGTAAATTGTACTAAATAAGCCACGATTAGGAGTAAATAAGTCATAAATAAGTATTTTTATAACTGTACGAGCGTAATCAGAGCAATAAGGCTAATGTCTAACGGCTGCTCACCAGTGTTTAATAATAGTTATTACGCCCTTGTTCGACAACTGCGTTACTTACCTCGGGCCCTTCACTCAGTAATACTGGTCAAGGTAACAGGCGTTTCAGGCCAGGCAACTGATGTACAAATGAGGTAGATAGAAAAAATAGCAACAAAGGAAAGATAAGGAATATGTAGAAGTATGGCGCGTGCCACGCCCCTAGAAAGCGAAAGGCACTAGGAGCCTATCTGCTTAGCAACCACGGACAGTTTCACGTTTAATTTCTTCAGACGAGATGAGCGCAGATTGTGCAAACGGTGATGAAAATGCGCAGGTACTACTCCAATCCTCCTCCGAGTTCCTTCACAATGCAACGAATGGACGCATGTACTTCAAACATGTCACCATCGAGGTTCCGAAGACGTGGCCAAAAAGAAAGAGTGCCCGGACACTTTCGTCCAGCGCCTTCTACAGGAGCGACGTCCGTGTTGACATGCCCACGGAGCAGAACAGCGACGGGCCGTTCACAAAACAGTCGATGCAGTGCGGCCAGCCAGGAGAATTCATCCAGCTTACTCCAGGATTCCTGTCTTTACTTAACAACTCTACGGCCAGGAGCTCGCTTAATCCAGGTATATCAAGTAATTTCCTGCTCAATATTTTCGCTTTTAATTCCTTTACGACAACAGTCATTACTGGCAAGAAAGCCGAGTGGGAGCCTGTCTTTTCGCGCAGCAAGGAGAATTCGGGACTTGGGCCAGGGAGAAGGACGAGAAGCAACAAACTTTTGTCATATGACAAAGGGGTTAGGGGTAGAGGTTAGGGTTGATGTTTAGACAAGCGCGTGGGTTCTCTCGACTGCGCTGGGTGGCTTGAATTCATGCTTTTCGCGACCTCCAGAGCCCAACACACAATCCGGAGTTGTACCTCCGGCTGAGAGTTGAGCAGCGCAGTCTCCTGCTGACTTTGGTTTGGGAAATGGAGGCGATGAGGGGGTTGGCCCTCTGGGCACTCGAATAGGATGTGATGATGGTTTCCTTTAATGCGATGGCAGACAGGGAGAGGGGTGAAGAATAAAGGGTGAAAACGTCGCTGTTACGGTAGTAGAGAGAATCTGGAGAGAGTCTGAACGGGAAAAAGAAGGTAAGCGCACCGTGAGCGCTCAGGAGGCAACCCTTGAGCGCGACCACCCCTGAAGATCATTGTTACCTGCGCAGCATAGTCGCTGAGCTTCTTGATAGTTCCTTCGTTATGTTCGTCCCTTTGGAAAAGAGACCTAGGATCCTGATCTGATCAGCTTTGGGCATGGTTTTGCCCTCAACCTTAATTTCGAAATTTCAGTCGCGCTTGCAAAGCAGCGGTTTCGGATTTCATCTGAAGAGTTCAGATTTTTTGCGGGGAACACGCAAGGCCCCTTTCGACCGCGTAGGACACTAGTGTCCGCCGCCACCTGAAATCGTTGTTCTATGCAACCGTAACTGCCACTGTTCATCCATGTGCAAATGCCATCCGCGTATATGCTAAAATTTAGGCCTTTTATGTCCCTGAGGTAGGCGCGCAGGCCCGTGATCGCCACGCTAAAAAGAAAGGGGGAGAGCACCGAGCCCTGCGGCGTATACCTTACTTCCCAGGTGAACCGGGGGGATTACTAGGTCCTGAAAATTTAGTTTCAGCGTCGTCCTGTTTGAAAAGCAATCCTGGATGTGATTATACGCCCTCCCGCCGACTCCTATCTCTTGAAGCCTTGCAAGGATCACAGCATGCTTAACATTGTCAAAGGCTTTTGTTACATCTAAACCTAGAACTACCTTCGCAACTTTAGATCTGGAATTTATAATGACGTGTTGTAAAGGAAGCATCACGTCCTGCGTGCGCAAGCCCGGCCGGAACCCGACCATCTCGTGCGGCCATAGGTCGTTCTGTTGCATGAAGTGCGTCAGTCTGGCCGGAATCACGCGTTGCATGAGCTTTCCTGTGCACGAAGTTAGGGAAATCGGTCTGAGATTTTCCAGTTTGTGCGGGTTGGCTGGTTTAGGGACTAGCACCACGTTTGCAGTTTTTCATTGTGGAGGGATACTGCCGCTACTCCAGCCCTTCTGCATGCATTCGGCGAGCGCCGTTATAGACACATAGTCCAGATTATTAAATATTTTGCTTGTAGCCCCGTTAGGACCAGGGGCCGATGACGTCTTTAAACCAAAATTCCGTCCTTGGCCTCCGTCTCCTTGATGGGCGCATCGTGAGTCTCGATCAGGGCCCTCGTATCGCGGGAGGAGGAGGGCTGTGTCGCCGACGTAGGTGTCCACTAATTTTGCCACGAGCTCCGCGTCTACCCCTCGAACGCGATCTGGCCTTTGCCTAGACTAGTTCCCGATTGCGCTTTTGAACTATCGTGGCCCAGCTAGATGGCGCAGCTGGCTTCGAGTCTTTGAAAGTCTCGTGTTGCCTTCCAATTAATCACACCTACAGCATCAGTTTTGCTCGGAAAGCTTAATTGCGTAATTCTCAATTTGCTTATCATGCCTGGCTATTCTTGGCCTCCAATTTCAGTTCCATCTTTGTGTGCGGAGACGCTTTTTCATACTCCGTTAAGGTTTCTGCATGTGCAGGAGTTTGCTGTTGGCGGTCGCCGGGGCGTCATCCTCCTGTAGGGTCGTGGTTGCGGTTCTAACGTGGCGCATAAGGGCCTCCACCCATTCATCAATATTCTCAATCTCCCCCTCTACATCGAAAGTTTCCTTGATTTGCCTCAATATATCCCGTTCAGTTACGCTTGTTTCTCTCCGCGTCTTTGTACGCAGCGATCGCTCCCAAAGTTGAGCTCCGTGTTTCTCCAGCTGATCTCTTCCACGTTTTAGGTGCTCATTAGATCCAGTGTATTGTCAACGCTAACGCTGTTGCCCATTCTGGTTGGACAGCCCGGGTCTATTTGCCGGTTGAGGCTCAGTTCGTGAAAGACTTCCCGCAGGTGCCTTCCTTTCGGGTCATGCCTGTATTATCCCCACTCTTGGTGGGCTTCATTAAAACCTGATAGAATTAACAATGGATTGGTTCCTGCCGCCTTGATCGCTTTGGGAAAGAGGGCCCTAGCTAACCTTTGGCTGCTTAGGGCTACTGCAAATTGTTAAGGAGGAAAATAATGGGCTCCTCCTTCCTACCCGTGAAAATTTCGACGAGAACCGCCTGAACGTTACGAGAATTGATTTCGTGCGCGATCGCCGCCATTCCTTTTGACAAATGTAGTAACCCGGGATTCTTCCCCGCGGTCGCTAGCAAACGCTTCATACCCCGAAAATAACAACTACCTTGCCCGTTTCCTGCAGGGCTATGGAGAAAGGTTTCTGAATTTTCTGTTCGACGTACTGTTGGACGAGCGCTCGAATGTTTCCGCTCCCAGCTCGGGAATCCCCGCCCCGACCTCGGGTGTCCCGCCCTCTGACCATTGAGCGTCCTCTGCCAGCGCCTGCGGCTATTGCATCAGATTTTTGCTGCCGCTCGCCTTGCTGTTTCTGTTGATAGGCCATTTTCCGCTCCCACTGCCGTTTTTTGGTCAGATAGGTAGCCCTGTAGATTTCCCTGCATTCCTAGTCTCCGAGCGGGTGATTTTTGCCGCGCAGTTTACGCTTCGCTGCCCAAGTATGGCCCCACTCCGGGAGCTCCACTCCGCATCTTCGACACTTGACGTTGTCAGTGTAAGGGATCGTTAGTATACGTCACGACCGGCTTAGTGTACGCGGGGTCATCGGAACGCGGCTGGGGGCGCTCAAAGCGAAGCGTCTCCTATTTGGAACGCGGCGGCTCGCGAACGCGCCAAGAAGTACGGGTGTCCACCCCGCCCCGCGGTACCGATTCGCGCACGTGCTGGCACGAATGTCTATTTGTGTTTGTTTTTATTTTGTGGTGGAGACAGTGCTCTACCTTACGGAAGCTGGAGGGCTGGCTATGCCCTGGATGAACCAATGATGTTAAGACCGCAACATGATTGGAAGCTACGGAATGTGGGCCGGGCCTTTAGGGCTTTAAAACCGGGTCCCGGAGCCGGAAGCAGGGTTCTGCGCTAAGGTGAGATGCTACGCATCTTCGGCTACGCCGAGTAGGGGCCTCCCCTAGTATTAGCCAGTTCCACCTTTTTTGTTGTTTGTTCTGCGCTAAGGTGAGATGATATGCATCTTCAGCCATGCCGTGTAGGGGCCTCCCCTAGTGTTAGCCAGTTCCAACTTGTTGCAGTTTTGTATCTTTGTGCCGTTTAATTTGTCTCGAGTGCCTTTAACTTGTGTATGCATTGTAAATATATGTATATAAACCTTTAAGTTTCCCTTGATCCCTGCATCTCTACTCATCGAGAGACCGTCACTGACGGGGCACCCCTGGTGCGAAGAGCTTCAGTCATCAAGTTGAAACCAACCGTCTCTCGCGGGGCACCCCTGGTGCAAAGAGGAAGATAAAGAACCTGTGAAACTTTGCTGTCAGCATCCGGGCAGACATCATCGCGGCGGCCCAAGCGTACGCATGCGTTGCATACCTCGTATGCACCTTTCCCATGTAAGCGAGAGTTTAACACACTTTGGAACCTCCGAATTTTTGAACAGTATTAAGACCATGGTTGAATTCTCGCCAAGATGCCTGACTGCAAGCACGGGGTTGTTACCCTTGAGGGTGCGGAGTCGGTGCGGGTGTTCTTCCTTGGTGAAGCTAGGGGTATGTCGTGTAGCGCCCCCTTTCCGCAGACTAGCCACACTACCTCCGCTTAAGCGGTGTTGATGGACGGAGAGAGGCGGTACTGTCGTTCCACCCCTCCCCTCCGTTCTCTAGCGATCAGTTTCATCTTCGACGGCGACGTGGGCTCATCCCACAAATGGGCGCTCAAGGGGCTGCGCTCTAAGAAAAAAAATTGTACTGCACGGCAGGCGTAGCGTATAATATGAGGGTTCATAGGTGCTGATAGCCGCGTTTGTGTCTTGGGGAGCGTCAAACATCAGTCGCTGCTCTTTCCTAATCGTTCTTTCGCGCGCGACAACGCGTTGCGCTTTTTTGTGTGTGTGGATTCTTATGTATAACGACCCGCGTAACCAGAGCTGATCACTGAGCGTTCTAATCGCTAGCGCCCCGGGTACCCGTGCCGCTGGCGCGTGCTTATTTAGGTAATTACTGCCACTAGCCCTTCGTTCAAGGCCGCTTGCCTAGCTCATCAAGTGCCACCAGGACTGCGCGAGCGCCTCTGGGGCTGCAGGGCAGACTTTCCTTCACGCCGGGCGCTTACTTTTACAACCGAGAGATAATTACTACACTGCTGTCAAGCACCAGGGTTGGGTGCACTGAAAGTTTCACCAGTGCTCGTTTAGGTTGGGCTCCGCGTGCTCCTCTGTCCTGGCGCCAAGGTACGCCGGGGCGCCGACAACGGGAGCTAGCAGCATTTTATTCTTACAAGTGCGGTTAAGAAAGACACTCACACATTCGCAGCGTACTTGTTCGTGCACGAGTGGGCCCACTACAGGTACGGCGTGTTCGACGAGTACGGCAGACGCAACGACAGCAGGCACCCCCTCACTTATTGCCACGATGGAAAGGTGAGACATGGTGAATACTGAATGGGGCAAACGAAGATGGGAGGGATTCACGGTTACAGACAGAAAGTTGTAATAAAACTGATTACAAGTAGATATTGAGAGCAGCTAGAAGAACAACTATACATAGAAGGAGACTCTCTCCTCAAGCAACGTTTGACATTGAAAGACAAATGTTCCGTGACCAACTCGGTAATTTAATTCTTGAAAGGGGGCTAAAATTGCGAGCACCTAACAGGCAGTAGATCTTGATTTTCCTCTGTCGCGTGAAGTAGGATATTTACAGAGGGCCGAGATCCCGAGCATATGGTCACGTTCTCTTTTGTGGAGGACCGAGCTAGTCTCTAAAGATTGGATATAGTTTTCCGCTGCTTGAGTAGCGCCGGAGACTCCGGCATTGTCACAAATCCGACCAGACATACTTGCTTTAAAGATGTTCGTGTTGAAAACGAACATAGAGAACTTGAGACTGTAAACCCTAAAGTTTTTGTGGCGAAGTCTTAGACCTTGTTTAATAAAGCTTCATGTAATACGGATTGATCTAGCTGACTTTATACGGTAGTTTTTGATGTGGGCGTGCCGTTCTGCTCGACAGTCACAATCGTCGCTCGATGCTTTGGACCGCGAGCCAGGGATAAATTTAAACGCCCTTAATAAAACGCAAAAACGGACAGAGTCTAGCGAGGTGTTTAGAGCTCCGCAGTGTTTACCCAGAAAATACAGGAACACTAGTTCTCCGCTTGAAGCACCGCCATCTAGCAGGGAATGAAGAGACATGGCGAGAGTTCCAAGAGCTTCAGTATGTCAGAGCTCGAGGCCGCCACGTATGTAGCGAGAATTTGTGCGCCGATAGCTCCCTAGAATGACATAGTTTGAGTGCTTATAGTTTCTTTTAGCAGCGGCGATGAAAGATAAGTTCATTTAGACAGTTTCCTTGCTTATTTCAATGAAGACGCGAGCCCTGGGGAAAAACCTTCTGACATGAAGCAGAGCATCGTCCTTTGAGAAAGGACGTCCCAATCTGCTCTCTGGATACAGCTATATTCTGTAGATGTGAAAAATAACATTTCTCATCCCTTCTAGCACCAGCAGCAGTATTGGTGGTGTGCAGGCTACTGCTGATGATAATGATGATGGTAGTGCAGCTGCCAAGCCCCTAGTGTGGTCGCTGAGAACGAGAACAGCCAGAAAAAACAGTCCACGGATGTTTTCTCTTTGTAAAGAACGAGTTCAGTCGTTTCAGGAAGCAAAATAGCTAAGTAAAGGTTATTATACGGCTTAGCCAGTGTACACGACCTGTCAGCTGTAACGGATGAATAGAAGAGAGATAAACACACCAAACAATCAAATCGGTTTACCTATTTCCCTGGCCAGGGATCCCTTCCAACCAAACCAGTAACTGCTGAGCTTTGCAAGAGTGATTGAGAGCTAATAATGAGAAGAAGAAAAAGAAATCAGAACGCAAGTGTTTTTATTTGCATTGCACTGTTGACGTATCAGATGCGCTCATCACTTGGTGAATGTGCGCGCGAATTCTTTTGTCAGGTACAGCTGAATGCTTGCTCAGCCCCTATCGTCTTCATTCCGAGAACGTCGGATGGAGACTTGTGCCCGATAGACAAGAAATGCAGCGTTCAGGGCAACTGCGAGGTCATCTTTCAGCAGGACATACATGACCCTGTCCAGTCGTCCATCATGTCCATGCCCTATGTCACCAATGTAAGAATTTTTCACTGACCCTGGTAGTGAAGTGTGGCATCACCCGCTCGCTTTGAAAGAGCTTATTTTACAAACCCTGGTTTAGTGTCTGAAGCAAATCAAGGAAGTTAGCGGTGGCTAAGAGGCCTGCACAGTGATCATGATGTCAAGATATTAAGATAGCACCAGGGTATAGGTGTGCCCTCTTGAATTCTGTCTTGCTAGAAAAGCAGTTTGCGCCACAAAAGCTGTATTTTAGGGAGTGCACCGAAATCTCGCCCGAATTCTTGTATTAGTGACTAAGCCGTTGGAATAAATATGCGTCATCGGTTATAAAATTTCCCTGCTTGCTAGAGGGAAGAGATATCACCAGAGGGAAGAATTCCCATTGGTTGTAAAGAAGAGATATCATAAATAGAAAAACGCTGCAGATGGGAAAAATAAAAGGATGCCCATGAAGTGACGTCACGAAAATGACGGCACTTCCGGCAAATGCACTAAAGCTATCGAGGCTAAACCTATCGGATTGCCAGCAAATAATGAAATAAGGCGTCCCTGTGAATTTTTTATTCTCTCTGTATCCCTCGGCGCAAGTTAGCAACAGGAGCACTCTCCTTCATAACCTGCCTGCTTTCCTGTGCCCCTTCCACTCTGCTTCAGAGATTATCACTTTCCGCTGAGATTCATATGCTGCGCTTCTGCTGCGTAAGATCTCGGAGACATAAAGTTTTTACCTCCTCCTCTTCTTCTTCTTTGAGACATTGTAACCCACGCTGCCGTGCATCAACGGACTCTTCCCCCGTTACAGATCAGCCAGTTCTGCGACAGCATGGACGGGCCCCGCCGCCACAACCCGTTCGCACCGAACAAGCAGAACTACCTCTGCAATCAGCGGTCCACTTGGGATGTAATCAGCAAACACGAGGATTTCAAGAAGTGAGTAGGGTGGTCCTAGCAGCTGCCGGTCACAAGTAATATCATTGGAGCTTGTCGAAGTACTTAACCGTATAATTACTGTAATAATTCTCGCACGGTGGAAGCGTGGCTTCGTTTTATTCTAACGAGGTGGCTGCATGGCGCGTGACAATTTCCTCGGTGGCAGACGAAGCCCGTCCTCGCGCCAGTCAGTGTGGCCGATGGTGGCAGCGCTTGAGAGGAGCCACATCGGCAACTTGGATCTTGCTGGAGCGCCGATCGTTTGCGGTAACTTTGGCAGCTACGTAGCTTACATCGCTCAAGCGACTCGCAACGACGTAAGGGCCGAATACCTAAAGAAAAACTTACGTCACAGCCCACGCTTACGCAATGACATCCAGAGCCAAAGTAATCTCCTCGGGGGTTGTTGCCGCAAGGTGACGCTTGCATTAGCGGTCTTTCGGTCGGAGTTGACAACAGAAAGTGGGCAAGCGGGCTATTCGCCGAACTTCTTCAGCGCGACGTGATAGGTGGTAGGTGGAAATGTCTTCGTGAAAGGAGAAGGCAAAGAGTGTGTCCAGTAACGCGCGCGGCATCCTCATGTAGAGCAGCTAGAAAGGTGAATATTCGGTGACCTCATGCTTCGCGGTGTTGTACGCGTACGTCACGAATGGTATTAGGGCGTCCCCGTTCCGTTGATTGATGCCACTACAAGCACAGCATGTTAGTGAGGGTGCGGCTTGTGCACTCTGTAAAGCTGTTGGTCTGTGGGTGGTAGTGTGTGGAGTGGCGGTAGTTAGATCTGCACAGCCGTTGTAGCTCTTCCACGACGTCAGCACTTAACTACCGGCCACTCTCGCAGATAACAGCGGTAGCACCATGATGAAGGATAAGAGAGTGCTGCAGAAAAGTTGACAAATTACTTGATTTCGCTGACACGAGCGCCAGTTATCACGTATCTTGTCAGATAGTCGACACAGACTACAACCCAGCGGCGTCGGAAGTTTTCACGTATCTTGTCAGATAGTCGACACAGACTACAACCCAGCGGCGTCCTTCCGAAGACTTGGGAAAGGGGCCAAGCAGGTCGACACCAACTTTTTCAAAAGGCGCCGATGGTGGCTTGACCGGGTGTAGAAGGTCCACAGGAGGGGATCTGTTTGGCTTTAGACGTTGACATTCGGGACAGCTTGCGACTGTCTTATTCATGCTGGTAAATAGAAGCGTTCAAGAATGCTCTAAGTGGGCGGTAAACCCAATGTTGACCGGACGTGAAGTTGTCGCGCATGGCGTGCAGCATTTCACTGCGAAAATTTCCTGGGGCAACCAAAAGCATGCAGGCACCACAGAGCAAATAGTTCTTCTTGCACAGAATGCCGTCCTCTAGGGTGAACAGCGTAGACTGTGATCTGGTGTGGGCCGGAGCAAGAAATCTTGCAACGTGAGGTCGTTATGTTGCTCTCGCCGAACTTTTTTTAACTGTCAAAGCCCGTGTCACACTGCGGAAACACAACAACGACATCAACTAAACGCGTTCGCAAGCGAGCCGTCAACAAGTCGCCTAACCAACTTGTCCCACAACTTCTTGTCACACTGCACGAACGGCACAGAAGCGAGACAGATTGCTGCGGTGTTTCCTCGGTATGACAGCTTTCAGGAACCGGAACAATAAACAAACAGCGTTCGTGGACACGGTAGGCCATGTTCGTTGGCCGGGCGAATTTCCTAGAGACACCCCACCAACCAAAGCAAGCATTTTGCGTTGATTCACCGCTTTGGTGTCTTTCGTTTTTGGAAACGTAGTTTTCAACGTACAGAAAAGAGCGTCTCCTTTCGTCGCAATGGTGTCTGCTGCGGTACGGCGTCTTGCAGGCAGGCGCATATGGACGGGAAGGCTGCCGTGGCCACCGTCGGTTGGCGGATCAGGCTGCCATGGAGAAGCACGTTTCCTACGAACCCCTTCGCATTTTTGTGAGCAACCGTACACTTCTGACGAACGCGGCTCTGTAGGGAGCTAAAAGGAATGCCTTGTACCTTGCGTATGGACTGCCTCGGCCGCGAGCTCCAGCAGTTTCTTGACGGGTTTGCGCGCGAGAACCGCCTGAGCAGGAGCTGGCATACGAGTGTGCCAGTTGCTCGCTTGAACGTGACGCCGTCGTATTCGTGCCACCAGTAAAGTGACCTGATCGCGATGATTGAAGAGAGGAGCTTTCCATGGGATATAACAGGCCTAAAATATGAATGGCGCGGTCTGAAGGAATGTGTGTTTCAAGAAATCGCTAGGTCGTACCGTATTTCACAGGTGAGCGCGAGTTACCGGCCCTGCTATTTTGGAACTTGAGATGAACAAGAAAGCAGTGCCGCATTTATTTCTTTAGGACAGCAAAAAGAATAACTCTGCTGGGTTCCCATTACATTGCTAGAATGATGCGTATAATTTTACATTTTTTTGTACCCTGACAACGTGGTACAAACTGCATGAATCTGCCGAGATGGGGGCGTGATTTGTAGTGACCGGCGGGTTTGATAATGCTTTGTGGGACCGCAGCGCAAAATACGAAATGCCTAGAGGTAGACACAGGGCACAGAATGTAGACGCATGTAGCCCTTGTTTGATTATCCCGCATCAAATATTCGAAAACGCCTTTTTCAGGCGCTCTTCGCAGCCCGTCGATCATCCAGCGTGGTTTCTCTGCGGTGGCGGCTCGTCGTCCGAGTCCGTATCGACGGTGCAGTATAGCAGTAAGGCTGAACCTCAGCCGCCGCGCACGGTCTTAGTTCGTCCGATATTCTGCAAAACCACCAGTAGCTACGCAGCGCAAATCGTCTCTTGTTTCCTCACCTGTGCATACGCACGGAGGAGAGCGCGCGAGCAAGAGCAGAGAAGCGCCGGGGAACGCGATTGAAGTGGTTTTTCTGGTGTGACAGAGTTTCTGAACAAGTTCCACACATGTGGCCAACACAGACTGGTGGGAGACCGCGACACGTTTCCCTTCTGTTCGAGTTGACGCGATGTGACAGGATCGCCAACCAGACGAAACCACTGTTTTCGCAGTGCGGCCTTAACACACGACTGCGCAAGCAGTAACGTGTTCGTCACCACTGTGAATCTGGACGAGCACCGCCACAAGGCCGACACCACTGGCATCACTGTGGATCTCTGTAGCTGCGGTGGGATCAAAGTGGGGAAAAGGTTTTCTGAATCCACAGCAAATTTCAGCTTGTTAGAACCGCATTCGACTCTCCACACAAAATGGCAGTCCTTACGCTGTAGAGAAGTGAGAGGGTGTGCAAGGTGCGCGGAATCGGTAATAAAGCGGCGCAAATATTAACACAGGCCAAGGAAATTCCGAAGGGCTTTCAGGGCTCGTGGTTCTTCAAAATTCCGAACGTCACCAAGAGTCCGTCGATGGGGCCAGATTTCCTCCACATCCACGAGGAATCTAAGGACGAAAGTTTGCCGCTCTCCGAAATAGCACTTCTTAAAAATAAGGAGGAATGCAGCCTTGCTGATGCAGTGGAGAACCATACCGAGGCTTTCAATGTGCTCTTTAAAGGTCTTGCTAAAGATGATGACGTCCTGAAAATAGCACATGCGTATATAATATTTTAATCCTCGTGGGACCGTATTCATTAAAAGCTCGAATGTGGCATTCACATCGCCCAAGCGGAATGGCATGAAGAAGCCGTCGGGAGTCACGAAGGTGGTTTTCTCTCTGTGAAGGATGTACTGGTAATATCCAGTACACAGATCGGATTTCAAAGGGTGATCAGTATGACGCCGAGTAAAGGCGGTCCACAGCGTCATCAATGCGCGGTAATTGATACACGTTTTTCTTTGCCATCGCATTTAAGGGACGATAATGGACGCAGCGAGCTATAAAAAGAAAAATGATGGGTGTAATGCTAACAGACCGGATGCGGGCAGAGTGGGCGAGGGAACAAACACGGGATAGAGACATCCTAGTCGGAATCAAGAGGAAGAAATGGGCTTGGGCAGGGCATGTGATGCGAATGCAATATAACCGATGGTCCTTAAGAGTAACGCAGTGGACTCCAAGAGAAAGCAAGCGCAGCAGGACACAGCAGAATGTTAGGTGGATGGATGAGCTGAAGAAGTTCGAAGAGACACTGTGGCCGCAGCTGGCAAAGGACACCGTTAATTCGAGAGACATGGGAAAGTTGTTTGCCTTGCAGTGGGCGTAGTCAGGTTGATGATGATGGTGATGAATCGATGCAAAATCACCGTGAGATGTCTTTCTTCCTCACTAGTATTATGGGCGCGGCCCACGAACTGGAAGACGGCGGAATGACTCCATCCCGCAGCATCTCTTGGACCTAACAGTTAATGATTTTGCCCTCAGCCGCAGATACCCGATACGGTTTCTGAAGAATGGGATATTTATTCCTCGTGTTAATTTTACGGTGCATAGGAGATGCTGGCAAAGATGAAAGAGTCACGCTGTGGCTAATGTCGAACACGTGGCAATGAAGCACGATTATGTCGTGCAGTGCACATCGCTCGGGAGAAGGGAGCGATTTTTTTTGCTGTCTCTCGCAGCTGAGAATAATAGTCCGATGTTTCGGATGCTGGCCGGCGAGAATCGGAAACGGCCGAGACAGTGTCGGTAACATAGTCGTGAGATCTCGCTAGTTTAAATCGAGACGAAAGGTGCACTGGTTGTGTGGTTCGGTTCACGACCCACAAAACCGTGCAACAGTCCGCTGCGCCCTGACCGCATGTCGTGGTGTTCGTCTCTCGTCTGTTGTGTCCTCGTCTTTTGCTGCGCTACAGTGTATGGGCACAAATATGTTCTTTTTACACTGGATATATCTCCGGTTAAATTAGGGTGTTCCAAGGTCCCATTCGAATGGTGGAAGATTTAACCGGGACGAAAGCTGCTGGCTGGGCTGGCAGGGCCCCGTCTTGTGTGAGAAAAACACGTTGTCGTGAATCCAGGGAGGATATTTGACTTGCGCTGACCGGGTGTGTCATCGCATATAAATTTCGGCAGCTGCATTGTATAGTGTGGCGCCACACTGGCCAAAAAAGTCAATGTCAATGATTACATCACCCGTTGCCGGTCTAAAACAATGCATTTTGTCCAGAAACTTTCACCACCTAGTGCTATACACGCAGAGCAAATGCTGACATGGACTAAAGGGCGCGCAGATAGATGGCGAGGTCAATACGGGATATATGTTCGAGGCGGCCGCAGCTCTAACAGACGGGCGCGTCTCTATTATCGTAGGAGCAGGCAGGAGCCCGTTTCGACCGAGAACACAATTCAGGTGCGCGTCGAGGTGTTCGAGAAGGCATGGTCTCGGCTAGGTCACCTGGTAGGAGCTGGCTAGGTTGATGTCGTGGTTTGGAAGAGAGAGCCCTATCTCCTGAACTGTAACTGTTGCGCGGCTCCTCGTAGGCGCGCCGATGCCAGGGAGTGGGCAGCTCTATATGTAGCCCGAGAAGGGAGCACTCGTGGCAGGCTTGATCTCGTTGCACCTAGCAGCTGAGAGGTCAACTCCTCACGCATATCCGCCGAACCACTGTGGCGATATCTTCATATCTACGAAGGTCGACGCTGGCGGCACTAAGACATTCCATAGCCGACGTAATTAGTTTGAAATCAGCACCGACTGTAGTACCACAAATGCAAAGAAATGTTTCATTAACTCTGCCGTAGAGCCAGATTTCTTTGGTGATGAAGAAGCTTTAGACATCTTCGGCAGTTCTTTTTAAAATATTGTACGCCTGGTCTTCATGGAAATTGGTGAAGATCACGATGTGCAATGCACAGCGCGAGTGTGCGTTGCAATTTAACATCAGGCGTGATCGGCTGCGGCGATAATATAGTGCTCCCGTGCAGTGGACGGTGAAGCTTATCTGTTCGGGCCGCCTCGGGTTTGAAAGACGGCCTCGGGACAAGTCATTCTATTTTCGCATAGGCTGCCGCTATGATAGGTTTTTGCATGGCCACCTTCAGGGTCGAGCTTCACACTAACCGGGTGAGCCGGCTAGCCCTCTTGAAATGGTGCTTTCGCCCAAAATGTCGTGGTTTAGGAATGTCTTCTGCTTTCTCTCTTGAGAAGATGGAAAAGGTCCTTGACTCCTAGGTAGGCACGTTCATTGAATTAACATGCGGAAGCAGTATAAAAAGTTCCTAGAGACCGCTAAGCTGTTTGGCTATGTAGCGTGAGAGCTTTCGTCATGACCTCATGACGCAAATAACTTTGAACAGAGAATAATTACAGTGTCGTTATGGACCTTTCGTGTGCACACGTGGGGCCCGACGTAAACGAACGTCTTTCGCACATGCTCGAATATACTCCGAACCCGTTCTGCATATAGTTCTCTGCACAGTAGGCATCGAAGCCGCAGTAATGAATGTTCTGGCGCACGCCGATGCGTAATTTCAAGCCTATTTTCGAGCCCTTCCTGCTGTTCATCGGTGGTTTCGCTGGTGCGCCATTATCGGGGTCTTCTCGCATCTGCTCTAGCGCCCTTTCTACTCAGCTTTCGCTGCGCATCGACGCCGGCAACTTTCTGAACCGGCTGTGGACGCTGTTGCTTCCAATCGTCCCGCTGCACTGCATTCCGCGGCACTTGGCGGCGGCGCGTCGACGTTTTTGAAGCGAAAACCTTCACTAGGCTCGTCAACACCATGTCTGGCGTGTGCCTTGATAAATTTGAGCCACAGCTGCGCATGCGCGAAATCGAGCGACGTCACGCGGAGCGCACGTGGCCGCTGGTGCCGCAGCCGTCGTCGCCGCCGCGCGCTGACTGCGTCGTCTGAGCGTCGCCGCTTCTTCTCCTCGAGACCATTTTACCCTTCGCCGCTGCCGCGCGGTCGCCGCCGCCGTCCCAAGAGGAGAAGGCTCTTTCGCAAGGCGTTGCGAGAACGCGTGAGCGGCGGCGGCGGCCATAAAAGAGGCGGCCATCCTCGCCGCCGTTCGACCTTTCGCCGCAGCCGTGCGCAGCGCACATTTGAGACAAGTATATAAAGCGCGCTTGCCCATTGAACAGGCGCAGACACTCGCCATGGAAGAAGAAGAAGCAACAGTTGGACGGCGCAGAAACACCGATCGAGAAGTGGTAGCTTCGGAGCTGGCTGTAAAGCAGTATTACAGGTCGTGGTAGCAGCATCCCACCGCTGACACCAGTTGTTACGAGTCGTGGTAGCAGCATCCCACCGCTGCCACCAGTTGTTACGAATCAGGTAGCATGGTCGTGCCGGAGAGGGGAATGAGGAAGGTCGGAGACGAGGTTACGGGAAAGACAAGAAGAACTTTATTCAGGTAAATTTACATTATATACAAACAGCAACTGAGAGAACGTATCAGTAAGAGTCTCGAAAACAAGGAGTTGATGACGAGAAGCTACATGGCGATGAGTTCGATTGTCAGGAGCTACTCGGCCGTACTCGTCGCCGAGTTTTATAGCGTTCCCTTTCCCTGGACTCCCTAGGTGGGGGCCGGGCTTGTCGAGGAAGGAGTGTATTGAAAAGTCCACTGTGGCACCCATCACACACCCTTTCATTAGGGAACACACCCCCGTCACGTGTCGAGATGTAGAGGGTGCCGTCTACGTCGCGCAGACACCGGAATGTCGGAGAGCGGCGTTCCCGCGCTTTTCATGTGGTCGCACGTGCAGGGTCCAGGCTACATGCAAGTCCACGCGGTGCAGGAGAAACACTCTCTGTTAACTTCTTCCTAGAAGACGGACGCTGCTGTCAAACTTGATGACTGGACCCAGCTGACACCCGGGCCCCTTGGAATGTCAAGTACTGCCGACCGTGGCAGCTAACTTCTTTCTGTAGAGGAGGGTACACTGCAGAGCTGGGCTGGCCAGTTGCGGGGTGGATTACTGACTTCGCTTCCGTGGCTAATCCAGGCGTTGACCCCGCGTGCCTTTCGTGACTCGTCGGCATTCCGCTGCAACCGAGCCGATTTTTCCTCACGACGAAGGCGAAACGTAACAGCAGCGAGAGCTTTTCGCTTACCCAGGCTTAACCTTAGCTCAGCCACAGCCAATTTTCGTAAAGGAGCTCCTCTTGTGTGGGTAATGGTAGCCTGCGAGAGCCCATCACTTCTGACTCGACGTTTCATTTACCTTCGCTATAGCAGCGCTGCCAGGAATGGATTCTCACTCGGCTAACAAGCGCTTGCAAGCTGATGATTTGACCGGCCACATGTGAGCATGTGCGGCGCGCGCAGCGTTCCGATTGGTCCAGCTGTTGTGAGCGCGCTTGGCGCGAGCCAGCACTGTTAACAGGCAGGACACAACGCGAGTGATTGGTTTATTGGTTTGGTTTGTTGGGGTTTAACGTCCCGAAGCAAGTCAGGCTATGAGGGATGCCATAGTGAAGGGCTCTGGGAATTTCGACCACCTGGGGTCCTTTAACGAGCACTTACATCGCACAGCACACGGGCTGCTAGAATTTCGCCTTCATCGAAATTCAGCCGCCGCACCCGGGATCGAACCCGCGTCTATCCGGTCAGCAGCCGAGCGCCATAACCACTGAGCCACCGCGGCGGGGCACAACGCGAGTGAGGTAGCCGAGTGGAGCTCTCTCGTTTAAACTGAAAAGATCAAGCACTAAACTATTTTAGCCCAACTACACAATACAGCGGCGTGCGCGAAACTTCTCTCGAACAATATTTTCTCTTAATGTACGATTGTTTAAGTATTCTGGAAAATCGCCGCAGGTAATAAAACAGATGTCGTTATTTAGAGCCACCTGTTTTCTAACCCATTCCATCTACTTGTAGATTTGCCACTAATACTAGTGGAAATTAATAAATAAAGATAGCAGTGCAAAAGAAAGTACCAATCCAGAGAGAGTTCAATGGCTATGACAACTTGTTTCATAAAACTGCCCGCCCGCCCCGCCGCGGTGGCTAAGTGGTTATGGCACTCTGCTACTGGCCCGAAAAATGGGGGTTCGATCCCGGCCGTGGGTGTCGATTTCGATGGAGGCGAAATTCTAGAGGACCGTGTACTCTGCGATGTCAGTGCACGTTAAAGAACTAAATGTGGTCGAAATTTCCGGAGCCCTTCACTACGGCGTCCCTTATAGCCTCAGTTGCTTTGGGACGTAAACCCCAATGAACCAAACCAAGCCTAAAGGTGCCCGCCCGACTTATCCGGCTCTTATTGTCGTTTGGAGGCTAATGAATACAGAATCCTCGCGAATAAATTGAACGAGCTAGTGAGCAAGCGGACGAAGGAACGAACGAATGAAAATTGTTTTCTTATTCCAGCCTCTCAACGCCGGACATGTCAAAACGAATCAAGGTGACCTTCGACGAAGCGCAGCAGAAAGAAGGCCTCGCCCAACGAGTGGTGCTGGTGCTGGACGTTTCGGCAAGCATGATCGTGAGCACGCTTTTTTGGCGGTCATTTGCGTGAATGTGAAGAGATGCACGGCGCCCTTGTAACGATCATACGGCGCCCACAGGGCCCCAATAAACACTGAGTTCGCATATAATTTCAGCAAACTTTTACACAGATCTCTAGTATTCTCCCATGAAACGCTTTTTCTTTGTTAAACGTGTAGAGGCGGAAAATATTCCGCCGCGGGTTCTTACTGTGGAATAATGTGTAAAGCAGTGCGCATGCATTGAGATGTGAATTTACGCTGCGCTTTGCATACAATTCACGATGGAATTTAATTGCATTGCAGCTTCAATTTCCAAAGCCTGAGGGCGGTTATGACTTCACAAGTAGTGGGTTTCACGCAATACCATCAAGAGCCGCAGTTAAATACAGCTTTATTAAACGTTTGTAGAGACTTCACGGAACCGCATGGCGCTAAGCGCGCGCCAGTTAATTGGTAAATTGCTTTTTGAGGAAAGGAAATGGCGCAGTGTCACAAATATATCGGCGGACACCTGAACCGCGCCTTAAGGGAAGGGAGGAAGGTAGGAGTGAAAGAAGAAAGAGAGAAGGTGGTGGTGGAAACTTTTATTGCCAATGATGTAAATGGTGGGGGCGAAGCCCCCTACATGGCACTTGGATGCCTCCTCAATGTGAGGGGGAGGCACCCTTCCAACGCGAAGGATAGCCCTTGGAGCGCAATCCTTCTGTGAGCGCTGGAGATGATCCGGCGCTGGTCTTGAGCGGACGAGCTGGTCACAAGAGACTCCAAGTAAGACTCCGCCGCGGTTGGTGATGGGGGATGAGGGAAGGTGGGGCATGTGAGGAGGGTGTGTAAGAAGTCTCCTGGTTTGCCGCAAAGTTTGCATGATGACGGGAATTGGTCTGGGTATCGGGCATGCAGCAGTATTGGGTATGGAGCAGTTCGGGTTTGTAGTTGTCGCCGATGTGCAGCCTGCGCTATGGTGAGGGATGGAGCTGGGGATGCGTATTCCCTTCGTTTTTCTCGGTAGTACGAGAGAATATCACGGAAGGAGAGCAGGCGCTCCGAGGCTCGTAGAGGGGGCTCGACTCCTGCCCGGAATGTGAGACCTCGGGCTAGGGAATGAGCCTCCTCGTTGCCAGGGAGGCCTGCAAGTACTGGCGTCCAGATGAGGGTGATGAGGCGCCGGGGCTGCCAGAAACGTAGTAAACGAGCAGCGGTGCTGGATATGTAGCCCTTGGCATAATTTAAAATTGCAGATTTGGAATCGGAGATAATTTTTGTGGCAGATATAGAAATGAGAGCAAGCGCGATGGCTGCCTCTTCTGCCTCTGTGGTCGAATTGGTAATGATAGAGCTGGAGGTTAGAAGCTTTGCATTATTGTCGGCTACCGCCAGGGCCATACGGGAGCCTGTCGTATATTCCGCTGCGTCCACGTAGACCACCTCATGGTCCTCGCTATACTGTTTGTGAAGGGCCCGAGCCCTTGCTACTCTGCGTTCCCTGTCTCGCTCAGGGTGCATGTTCTTGGGGATGGGGGTTCCTTTGAGGTCAGAGCGGAGGGTAGCAGAAACGGGGACCCCCTCGGTAGGCTCTGTAATTGGGGTCAGGCTCAACTGAGACAATAAAGTACGACCAGCCTCTGAGCTGGATAGACGGATAGATAGCTACCATAAAGGTAGCTTCTTTTAGCTCCTCATAGGTGTTGTGTACACTGAGTTTGAGGAGTCGGTCGTTGGATGTGCTGGGGGGAAGATGTAGAGGCGTTCTGGTGCAACTACGTAGGAGCGCATTAACCCGGTCTCTCTCCTTCTGTTTGAGGGGTAGGTATGGAAGGGCATATGTTGTGCGGCTTATGGGTGAGGCGGGTGAGGCGAGCCTGGGTGAGGCGAGTCGTGTTTCGCTCGCGTAGGCCAGCCCTGCGGTTGGCTATGCGGCGAATCAGTCGAGTGGTGTGTTGAGCGTGTGTTTGAAGTGTCTTTATGACTTCTCCGTGCGCACCGTGGGAGTGCAGAGCCAGTCCTAGCACGCGGATTTTGTGTACTAGTGGGATGGGATGGGTACCTAGGGCGAGGGAGATGGGTGCATTGACTGAATCGTCTTGCTTGTGCCGGTAGAGGAAAAGCTCCGATTTTGAAGGGGAGCAGGTTAGGCCACGCTCCCGTACATATGCGTCGATGGTGGTTAGTGCCAATTGTAGGTGTTCTTCTATTTCGGCATCGCTGCCATGGTTTGCCCAGACAGTGATGTCGTCGGCGTAGAGGCTGAAATGGATGTCGGGAATTTGAGCTAGCTGTTGTGGTAGGTTAAGAAGTGCTATGTTGAATAAAATAGGGGAGAGGACGGCTCCCTGGGGCGTACCTCGTGCTCCCAGCGTGATCCCTAGTAGGCTGTGGTCGCCGAAGGTAAGCGTGGCTGTGCGGTGGCTGAGGAAGTCTCGGATGTTGTTGTACATCCTGGCGCCGACTCCCAGGGTCGTAAGGTTTTCTAAGATAGCTGAGTGTGTAACGTTATCAAATGCCTTAGTGAGATCCACCTCTAGGATAGCTTTAGTGTTGGAGGTGTGTGAGTCGAGAATGTGATGTTTTAGCTGCAAGAAGACGTCCTGTGTGGAAAGCCCTGGTCGAAATCCAAACATGCCAGTGGGCATGAGATTGTTGCTTTCTAGGTATTGGCAAAGCCTGCGCTGGAGTACATGCTCCATGAGTTTGCCAACAGAAGATGTGAGGGAGATGGGTCTGAGGTTAGAAGTAAGCAGAGGTTTGCGAGGTTTGGGTATGAAAATGTTTCTCGCCTCTTTCCATTGTGGTGGGAGGGTGCCCAGTCGCCAGCACTCATTAAAGTATTCTGTAAGTGCAGCAATGGATTGTGCGTCGAGATTCCTGAGAGCTTTGTTATGTACCCCGTCTGGGCTGGGAACTGAGGACGTGTTAAGTGTCTGGAGTTCAGCCTGTACCTCTGCTTCTGTAATAGGTTGGTCAAGCTGGTCGTTAGGAGTGCCTGCATAATCAGGGTGGTGTGCAGGAGGGTATGTGGGGAAGTATTGATATCGAAAGTCTTGGAGGAGGTCTGGTGGAGGTATATCTGAAGTGTGCATGAGCTTGGTGAGGGCGTGTCTCTGGGTAGTCTTAGAGTGAGTGGAGTCTATTAACTGCCGAAAAAGGTTCCAGGTCTGAGGCGCACTCATATTGCCATCAAGCTTGTTGCAGATAGTAAATTTCACAGGTTCTTCTTCTTTGCACCAGAGGTGCCCCGCCAGAGACGGTTGGTAACTCGAAGACTGAAGCTTATTTCTTCGCACCAGAGGTGCACCGCCAGAGACGGTTGGTTTATCTTGAAGACTGAAGCTTGATCTCTGCACCAGAGGTGCCCCGTCAGAGACGCTCTCACGATGAGTAGAATCAGGGATAAAGGGAATACTTATGTACAGTTTATGTACAGCAATTTACAATAGATATGAGTTAAGGCACTAGAGACAAACGGCAAAAAGAGACAAAACATCAAAAAGGACAAACCAAACAACAAAAAAGGTGGAACTGGCTAATACTAGGGGAGGCCCCTACTCGGCATAGCCGAAGATGCATAGCATCTCACCTTAGCTCAGAACCCCGCTACCCGCTCCGGCGCCCGGTTTTAAAGATCTAGAGGCCCGGCCCACATTCCGTAGCTTCCAATCATGTTGCGGTCTTAACATCATTGGTTCATCCAAGGCATGGCCAGCCCTCCAGCTTCCGTAAGGTAGAGCACTCTCTCCACCACAAAATAAAAACAAACACAAATAGACATTCGTGCCAGCACGTGCGCGAATCGGTACCGCGGGGCGGGGTGGACCAATACCTCCTAGAAAGACTTCAGGCCTGCACGCTCCCAAATGTCACGTGAGCAACGTCATTTCCGGTAGGCGATCGCCTCTTCGAGGGTCGGGAGGCGCGCGCGCACGAAACGAACCGACGAACCCCGCAGTCGGCGCGCGCGGACCAGCGGCAGGAAGCCTGCCGTTGCGTGCATCGTTCTGGCGTTGTTCTGTGTTTCTGCACTGGGTGCGCGTTCCTGCGCATGATCGGCGCGCGTGGTGGTTGTGAAGGAGTGAAGTGCGGCTATCAGCATGCCTTACAAGTGCTGTGTGCCGAAATGCCGGGGAAACTACGACGAAGACTCGAAAATTCAAGTCTGCTCATTTCCGAAGGACGATGCCCAGCGGAACAAGTGGCTGCGTGCAATACCACGCAAGGATTACCAAGTTACAGCTTCTTCAAGGGTAAGAACTGCTCTAATTAGCTTGTTGTGTACCTTCATGCCCGCTTTTACGCTGCGCAAAGTTCATTGTCAGTGCGAGCATATTGAGCGTTAGGCCTAGAATCCGTTGTGCCGCATAGAAGGACGAGGCGACTCTCAGAATGCTTCCTACGGCTGACAAGCGAAATTCTTTCGTGTTCATATTAAGGCGAAAGCCTTTAATGCCTCATACTGTCGTTAGCAGACGCGTCGGCAGCCGTGTCGACAGACGCGTCGGCAGGAATGCCGACAGACGCGTCGGCAGCCGTGTCGACAGACGCGTCGGCAGGAATGTCCACAGACGCGCCGGCAGCCGTGTCGACAGATCCGTCGGCAGTAATGTCGACAAACGCGTCGGCAGCCGTGTCGACAGATGCGTCGGCAGGAGTGTCGACAGACGCGTCGGCAGCCGTGTCGACAGATGCGTCGGCACGAGTGTCGACAGACGCGTCGGCAGCCGTGTCGACAGACGCGTCGGCAGGAGTGTCGACAGACGCGTGCACCTTAAAGAACCGTAGATGGTCGAAATTATCCGGAGTCCTCCACTACGGCGTCTCTCATAGCCTGAGCTGCTTTGGGACGTTAAACACCAAATACGATGTGTTTTCTGCGAAAAGTGTTCTTTCAGCCTGTGCTTGCATCAGGAAAGAATCTGCCAATACCAAAAAAAAAAAACTACCTTGAGCACGTATACATAATTAATGTCTTTCGGAGACACATTGATATCTTTTTGTGGTACAGTCCCCTGTTTTCGTTTTTGCAGGTCTGTGCGCTGCACTTCCATGAGAGCTTTATTAAAAAAAAACCGGCTATCATGACCCAAGGACTGGAAAGGTTATCTAGACTACTTTGCCGGTGCCACGACTGGTCCCTAGCGCTGTGCCTTCAATATTCAAGGATTGCCCATCGTACCTGTCCACACCACAGTGTTCCAAAACAAGAGAGGAGCATGTGCTTGTTTGTATGTGGAGTGTTTATTGCTTTGATTTGTTCTCGCAGTGCCATATTATGGGAAGTAACCGAGTTCCTCATTCTAGTCGATTGCAATTGTTTTTCATCATATATGTTTTGTGCGTAACCGTATGTTGCTAAAAGTTTTGTGTTATTTTGGACTGCGAACCATGACTGCCTTCGTTTCCTTGATGTTTGTTGCAGTGACCTGTTCTACTGTATGTGACATGGTCTAAGTCTTAAGTGTGACCATGAGTACAATTTATGTTTTCATATTTAAAGGGTATGTTTGTTTTACAAATCTGTGGTTACTACCTGGCAGTTCAATTTTGTTACCTTGATGCTTCATTAGTTCTGTTTACTGTATGTATATTATATTGTCTTACATTTATTTATAGCGCCTTTCCATGCCCAAAACCAATAAACCGACATTTGTCTTTTGATTGCCGACTAAATTTTGCCTCATTCTTGAATTATCAGCAAACAATAAACTCCCCATGGGAGCAGTAATTGTAGAACGCTGCAATAGGCACCATTACACAGTTTGCATGAAGGTGACGATCGAGTTGCTGTTGCCTCCATCATCCCGAATTCACGTGACGCACGCCGCTGAAGCCGAAGCCAGCGAAGCGAAACAACTGCACTGCAGAATTCTCGCGTTTTCTATCAGTTATTCACTCACCTAGAGTACTTTGTCAATCTTACTTCTCTAAAGAGTGCACTGCAGCTGACCAGGCCCCTAGTTATTTCACAGCAGGCTCTTCCTTTCTTTATAAATGAGCGCACGCCTATCTTTTTGTACGCTTGCAAAGCGGTCGCACTCGCGCTTAATACAGCGGTTGATAGAGAGCGACTAAACCATCCTAAAAAAGCGACACCAAGCGCGGCGGAGGTAGCGAGCGACGCGGCCATCCGCCTACTGGATGTGACGTCACTCGCGCAGCGCGCAGGCCTCAAGTCTTTCTAGGAGGTATTGGGTGGACACCCGTACTTCTTGGCGCGTTCGCGAGCGGTCGCGTTCCAAATAGGAGACGCTTCGCTTTGAGCGCCCCCAGCCGAGTTCCGATGACCCCGCGTACACTACCGATCCCTTACACGTCCTTCCCAAGATTCTACAAAGGGCTCAAATGCAACTTTTAGAATTATAACAAGAAAGGATCGGTACGGGTCACAAAACCACCCTGTGGGTGACATACCGCAGCTACACCAGCGCTGGCACCAACAAAACCAAAAGCAAAATGCAAAATGCACACACAACATAAGCAAATTCCACAAATACACACGGTGGCATGCCTGCCGTGCGCCGTAACACGGCGTCCAAATTGGTGGGTTGCACCCAGTTCACCACCTCCAAGTAGACACCCTCGTCCTGCTCGCGAACGAGCGCGCGCGCGCGCACACACACACACACACACACACACACACACACACACACACACACACACACACACACACACACACACACACACACACACACACACACACACACACACACACACACACACACACACACACACACACACTCGCAACTTGAGCGTTCAGTAGCACTCGCACGACGTCCGTAAGTGGCCACGTGAGCCTCCTTAGTCGCACCGAGCGTCCTAGTGTGCGTTCGAGCCACTACGCGTCTCAACACAATTAACGCCTAACTGCCACTCGGCTCATTAGGCTGGTGCCACAGCGGGGCAAGAACTCAACAGCTGGTGTCCTCCAGGATCAAACACGTCATGATACTCGATAGGTCCAAATCTTTGACCATGCGACGCCCCTAAGGGAACGCTCTCTCCGGCGCACCAGTACGAACAGCGTACTGCGTAAGGAACAGTGCGGCCGGCTTTGCTACATCTAATTTGACGTACCGCAGCCCGGAACGTACTGTTCCTCGCACCGACTTTCAATTTGAAAGCCACGCCCCTGCCTCCTGTTAATTCGCCTCGCTTGGAGCCATTTGTCCCGTTCCTGCACGGGCATGCAATGAAATTTCCGCTCCTTGCATTATAGGAGCTTGCCGATTTCGTGGCATCATATAACTCCGAGGCTACCTGCGCTCTTTCGCAGCCACTTAATCCTAATTTGCCTTGTGGCAAGTCGCCAAAAATTTCCCTGTCCTCAAATGAAAGGACTTTGCCATCAATAGTGCTACGTGGCACTTCATGCCACATGCCTGGCACAGTGTGCCGTTGCGGCAACGTTTGACCTCCTCCTATCCCTAGCTCGCCAGTCTGACGTCTGTCGTCGCTGGTCGTTTCACACTGAACCGACTGCTCTTTTTCGCAGCTTGCCTGAGACCGAGTTTTTAATCCTGAGCTCGCGTCCGCGTCCCTGGTGTCATTTGGGGTAGAGCTAACCTGTGCAGCTGGATCGTCGGAGTGCGCGTTCACCGCCTCTAACACCGCGACGCTGCGTTCCGTCAGGATACTTTCTTCACGAGAGATTCCAGTTTCGCGGAAAGCTGGCTCTCTTTTTACTTCTCTCTGGCTGTTTTCTTTTCCTGTGCTTGACAGGCATATGCCTTTGCTTTCCAGCACTGGCGACCTCTCTGCTCGGGACTCGGAGCAGTTCTCCCTGGCTAGTTGGCTAGCTCTCCTAGACTCTTTGAGCTTAGCCAGCTCGAGCTCTAGCTGCTGGCGCCTTGCTTCTAACGCCTGCAAATCCGGAGGTTTTTCCTCGCATTGCGGCGCCTTTCCTCCATTCACTTTTGCAAGCTCAGCCTGATAATGAGCTAAGCGCGGCTTCGCCAATTCCACTGTGTACCTCACATCGAGTGAGGGCCGGCATGGATAACCCTCCATACCGCCGTCTGTACCCCTCTACTGTCCTACCGGCTCGAACACATGAACAGGGACGTGAACAATGCGACGAAGGAAACTCACAGTTTCGATGCGTCGATCCGCACTGCCAGCTCCTCGGCGTCGCAGTCCACCGCCACTTCCACCGGACGCTGCGATGAGCTGTCGCACGCCGCTGGTCCTGTGCACGTTGTCACTTGCTGCGACCCGCCGGTGACCGTCAAGTCCTCGACGCGCTGCTTTTCTTGACCGGTTGCAGTCCCGCGTCGCTGAACTACTGCCGTGGTCCTTGCGTCCTTGCCGCCGTCTCTCCGCAGGTCCTTTCTCGAACGCTGCTGTTGCCTGACCGTCGCCTTTCTCCCTACGTTCAATCTTTTTCCTGCGCCGTCTTCCGATGGCCGCAGGATCCTGTCGACTGCGCCAGTAAATTTCACAGGTTCTTCTTCTTTGCACCAGAGGTGCCCCGCCAGAGACGGTTGGTAACTCGAAGACTGAAGCTTATTTCTTCGCACCAGAGGTGCACCGCCAGAGACGGTTGGTTTATCTCGAAGACTGAAGCTTGATCTCTGCACCAGAGGTGCCCCGTCAGAGACGCTCTCACGATGAGTAGAGTCAGGGATAAAGGGAATACTTATGTGCAGTTTATGTACAGGAATTTACAATAGATACAAGTTAAGGCACTAGAGACAAACGGCAAAAAGACAAAACATCAAAAAGGACAAACCAAACAACAAAAAGGGTGGAACTGGCTAACACTAGGGGAGGCCCCTACTCGGCGTAGCCGAAGATGCATAGCATCTCACTTCAGCACAGAACCTCGCTACCCGCTCCGGGGCCCGGTTTTAAAGATCTAGAGGCCCGGCCCACATTCCGTAGCTTCCAATCATGTTGCGGTCTTAACATCATTGGTTCATCCAAGGCATGGCCAGCCCTCCAGCTTCCGGAAGGTAGAGCACTCTCTCCACCACAAAATAAAAACAAACACAAATAGACATTCGTGCCAGCACGTGCGCGAATCGGTACCGCGGGGCGGGGTGGACACCCGTACTTCTTGGCGCGTTCGCGAGCGGCCGCGTTCCAAATAGGAGCCTCTGGGAGGCCTGCGATGTAGTTGAATGTGTAAGAGAATCTCGATGATGAACTGGTCGCTACCAAGATTCTCTTGTGTGTTGCACTATGTGGCGTGAGGGAGTAGATGTGCGAACGTGAGGTCTGGCGTAGTGTTTTTGCAGACACTGTTTCCCGTGCGTCTAGGAGAGGTGGGGTCTGTGAGCAGGGAGAGCCCGGCTTGTTGCGCGGCTAACCATACCCGACGTCCTTTCGGTGTGTCGTGTGGGTAACCCCAGGCTGTATGTGGGGCGTTAAAGTCTCCCACGACGAGTAAGGGGCACTTGTTGGCTATGCACTTCGCGAGGGTAAAGAGGCGTTCGAGTTATCTTGAAGGCACTTAGGGTGGCTATATACATTTAGGATGAAGACACTGTTCGCTCGAGCGAGTTGCGGCACAAGCTCAATAAGAAGGTGATCAATGTCTCCAATCACAATGGAATGGGAGATGGTGGTGATTGAACGACGAACCAGAAATGTTACCCGAGTGGGTGGGGGGGATGGGGGCAGAACAGGAGCATAGCCAGGTAGGGTGAGGGGGTTTGAGGGTTCCTGCAGGGGAAGGATGTCGGGTCCTGTAGCGCAGGACAGCAGTTGGTGGATTACGTGACGCTTCTGACCAAATCCCCGGCAGTTCCACTGCCAGAGTGTAAGATTACGGAGTGGAACTGCCCTCATGACAATCTATAAAGGACGGAGCTGTAACGGGGGGTTGGGAGCCCTGAACTATGGTAGAGATAGGGTTGGCCTGTTCCTCCGGTGCTTTGGGCTTCTTGCGTCTGTTTGGTGTGGGGTCACGCTTTGGGAGTCGGGACTCAGTATAGTTACAGCGTTCAGAGAATCCTTGCGTTAGCACATCGAATCGGTGGTTAAGAATAGCGTTGTCTTGTGTTATGCGGATTACTGCGTCTTTGATGGGTGTGCATTCCTCATTGATGCGAGTTATAGCGTCCTGCAATTTTGCCTCAAAGCGAGCTGCAAATGATTCAAGCAGGGTTGGCATGTTGTTTAATGAGATGGGTGTGGAGGGAGGGGGCGTTGTGCACGGAGGTGAATTTGTAAAGGGATCAGTGTCAGCCTCCATTGCTAGCAAATCAGGAGAGGAATTAGACTCGGAGTGGGAGGACGAGGTATCGGCGGTAGGCGGGTTGGGAGGAGGAGTTTAAGATGTGGTAGGAGCGGGAGCACCTGGAAGGGTAGAACCAGCGGCAAGAGCACTTATCTGGGCTTCCAGCTTGGCGATGTGTTGACGCAAGGCGGCGGCTTCTGCTCGGGTTGCTTTAGCTTCTGCTTTAGCCGCTGCTGCCTCCTCCTGAGATTTTGCCAGGGCTTGTTGTAGACTGCGTTGTGCAGTCAAGGATGTCGTGTGCCTGTGTGAAGAGGCAGAGGTGTCTGAGACTTGTTTCAACGGCACTGACCAAGCTGGTTTGTTTTGGTTGGGCTGTGGGAGTCCGGATGAAAATGGGGAAAATTTTCTCTGGATACGACCAAGTCGTGCTGCTGCGTTTGTGGGTGGTTTGGCTGTTTCCGTCCCTTGCAGGATCCCGTGCCTGTCAGGTGTGGGCCCTCCCGCAGAATGCACTTGGGCGTGCAAAGTGTGTATTCTTGGGAGTGTTGTGTTCCACAACGGAGGCAGTTATTTATTTGTCTTGGGACTCGGGCATACGTCGTGGCGGTGACCCGGCTTTCTGCAGTTTGTACAGGCATCCGGACTGCCACGGTTTGGGGTGCAGCGGTGGATGGCTCCCATGTATTTGATGGAGTGAGGGACTGTGGTGTTAAGGACGAGGTAGCAGCATCCCACCGCTGCCACCAGTTTGTTAAAGACGAGGTAGCAGCATCCCACCGCTGCCACCAGTTTGTTACATAAGAGGTAGCATGGTCGTGTGCCGGAGAGGAAATGAGGGACGTCTGAGGCGAGGCTGCTAGAAAAAGACAATGGGAGAGGACTTTATACAGGAATTTACATATTTAAAAGTGAGCTGCAGGAGCGCTGCATGACGACAGCTCCTCAGGAGACCATTCGATGACAAAGAGCCCCCCGGCCGTGCCGATGCCGCGGTTTTTAAGAGTTCCCTTCCCTAGGGCCTCTAGATGAGGGCCGGGCCTGCAGGGGAAGGAAGTTCTCACTGGCACCAATCACAGACACACACGCACTCTCTCACTCCCGAGAGATCACACCGCCGTCACGCGCTGGGAGAGGGGCGGGCGATGCCATCACCGTAGCGTAGACGCCGGAATGTCCATGAGCGGCGCTCCCGCGCATTACGAACGCGCGTTCACACTCGGTGTAGGGGAAACGCTCGCTCAACCGGGCAGACGGACGCGGCTTCCGTGGCAATCCAGGCGCTCACCCAACGCGCGTCTCGGGGTTTGTCGGCGTTTCGCTGCTGCCATGTCGTTGTCTTCCCCACGACGAAGGCGAGACGTAACAGTGGTTTCGTCGAAGGTGATTAGGATGGAGTGTATCTTTCCCATGCATCGTGCTGCTAGAATGGTGTATTCAGGATTTCTTTTGACCAGGTCATGGTACAGTTGAGTCGGCGTCTCGTCGTCATAGGCGTTCGTGATGACTCCTCTGGTAGCCCCCTGTGGTGGTGCTACGTATGCCGCGCAGGGATATGTTTTGCCTTCGATGGTGAGAGAGGTCAGTGTCTTGAGAGTCTCGACTGTTGGGAAATGTGTGGTTGCCATGGTGAAAGTATTGTTGGTCGGGTGAATCCGCAGGCAGAATTCGTCCGGTGGAATGATATCGAGCTGGGTCGGCACTGTCTTCAAGAGCCGGAGTGCTGGACACTAGGAGTCGTAGTTCACCTCGCGGGCGAACGACTACTCGAATAGCGTTCGGTGGAAGTGGTGGCAGCTGCTTGTTCCGCTGTACTGTGAAGCGAGCCTTCTTAGTCGCAGGTGGTAGACGGGCTTGCGTCTTGCCGCTCCCGGTTACGGCTGCTGCGTGGCGCGACGCGTTGTTGGCGTTCGGGTGAGCTGCGTCTGAGGTAGCGTTGTCGGAGCGGTAAGGTTTCGGCGAACTGGCTGGTCGGGAGGCATAGGCTTTATACACACCGGTGTCCAGTCGCTTGAGTTTTGCTCTTCCACGGTGATAGTGCGGCCTTCAACCGTTACCTCCAGAACAACGGCTGCCGTCGCCGACGGAGTCGACGGAGGGGAGGAATCCTAGTGCGGCCTAGCTGTGCGGCTTGGCGTCTCGGTCCGATAATTGCTCTTCTCTCAAAATAGGTCGGATTTTGCCCGTAATGGGCGGCTTTCCTGTCCTCCTTAGGCAGTTATGTCGGTTTTCGAGCAGATTAGTGGCCGTAGGAGAGATTGGGTAGGAGAAGCACGTACCGTTTGCCGGAGCCGACATTGCAGACATCCGCTCCCGTTGGCCCCCTAGCGGCGAATCAAGAAAGAGAGAAAGTGGTGCCGTAGTGGAGGTCTACGGAATAATTTCGACCACCTGCGCGTCATCAGAAGCGCTTTTATTCACACGTACGCGGTGACCACAAACAGTCGCCACGTGGAGGTACTTACTTAACTGAATTGGTACTGCTCGCGTATGCTTATCCGTGCCATCTCTCGCCGAGCATGGCCAGTGCAGTAGCCAGTTACATCCAAGGCGAGTATTTAAGCGAAGCCAGTCGAGTCGCAACCAACCAACCAACCAACCAACCAACCAACGAGCTGGGTGAGCTCGCGAAGCAACGCAACATTTACTTGTGCTGCTCTGAGGTCCGCTAATCCCTGAGGTGTGTCGTGTAGTGCTTACCTGGCGTCATTCTGCAGCCGTGGCACTCTCCCGCGTACGCCTTCATGCAACGTGTATTGCAAGTGCCTCAACCTCCAACGGATGCACTTCTGCCAGCAGAGCAGCAGTTCTGTGCGGTCGAGCACAGTGCGGGAGCTAAACACTACTTCCCCTTCTTAACAGCGCACTGGAATTTCCGTTCAGCGGTGTGCATCTCGCATGCCGGCCTCGAAGGAGTTCCATTTCTTTGCGTTTCGCAGTGAAGGCACGGCGCTGCCCAACGGAACCCAGCAGCGCGTTTTAGATGTCGCCTCTAATTTGGCATTCTTACTTGTTTGAGGTCTTGCCAGATAATCCCGCGGAGATGTCTACTCGCGCTAGGAACACACGGATGCTTCGCAATCTCACATATGTCTGTGGTTGCGTACTCCTCACCCGTAAGAGCTGTACGCGCGGAAAGCCCTTTCGTAAGTGTGACTAAAACGGCCTAATAGCTTTTCGCTCACTCCTTTGCATTCCGGATGCGGCGACAAGCTAGCAATTATATGGACAGGATGATTATATTGAAGCTCTTGTACGCCTCACTTAATACCAGCTTTATGCTGTATTTATGGTGCCATAGACGCCGTTCGGTTGCTCGGTGTCCGAATTGCACATGCTGGCCGATGTTTTCTAATGTCTTCAGCACATTCTGAGAACATAGCACAAAAAAAAAATCTGGTGTCTCTCACATGCAGCCACCATCTCTTCCCGTTTAATGAAAATGCAGTGTAAATTAAGCTAGAAATTTCTAAGTAATGATGTCTAAGTTAAGCCTCAAGGGACAGTACGGTTCTGTTCTGTTATTCTGAGAAAAATAAAATTAACAGAACTTCTACAGCTTAAATGTTAGGGTCTTTTACACACAAAAAAAAGAACACTAAAAAATTGGCTACGGTTTAGCTCTGGTTAAATCTGGAGAATTGCGAAAGCAACATCTGTGCGTAGCCATGTATTGTGCGAGCTACACTGCTCACAGTGTGGCCGTTTCGCGTGCTCTTGCACGACCATACTGTGCATTCGCGAGTAGCAAGGGACGTCCCTGCGCGCAGCTGGCGTGCCCCGCCGCGCGCGCGCTCGCCTTCCATTCCTTGAAATGATCGGAGTGTAAAACGTTTCTAACGCCAACGTACACAACGAACGCTGACGGCATATATGGCTTCAGCGCCGCGTTTCTGGCATAACTTTGTGAATGCCGACGCACGCTGCGCACACCAATCACTACCGCCACTTAGCTTAAAGCATGGTTGTGGTATCCACTGTTTCAAGAGGGCAGTTATGCGCCTTCCCTCTGGTTCAGGTGGACACCCGGCCTTCACCTCGCGCTACGTATATCCTGGCATAGCAGAGGTGTTGTTGTGTTGCTGTCGTTACTGAGAGAAGGATGAAAAGGAAATTGCACGACTTGCCTACTGGCTTGAGCCGAGCCACCACCGCTGTCACGTCCAGATAGAGGAGAGTTAAAAGGAAAGAGTGAAAGACGAGAAAGAAGAGAAAAGATGCGCGTCGCAGCAACAACCGCGTCCGCTCAAGCGGACGCAGGCTGACAAAAACAGATAAGCGGCCGGAGAGCAGAGCTACGCCATTGCCAATTTTATATATGGTTGGTTTATGGGGTTTAACGTCCCAAAGCGACTAAGGCTATGAGAGACGCCGTAGTGGAGGGCTCCGGAAATTTCGACCACCTGGGGTTCTTTAACGTGCACTGACATCGCACAGTACACGGGCCTCTAGAATTTCTCCTCCAAAGAAATTCCAGCCGCCGCGGCCGGGATCGAACCCGCGTCCTTTGGGTCAGCAGCCGAGCACCATAGGGAACCGCAGCTCAGGTTTGCCGTGTCGACTGCACCGCCTTAACACACAGCATAGCGAGAGGAGCAAGCAGTTCTGGGGGCGCTCTTGGTGCTATTCCACGCCACCTTCCTGAGCTTATTGGCATGAGCTTCTGCGCGCTGTCGAAGCCACACGTGGTGCGTGTCAGTTATCGGGGTTATGTCTACAGAAGCGAGGCAGATAGTGCTATCAACCAAACGCGGGCTTCTAATCGTTCAGAATGTGCCCTCGCGTTTGTAGCGGCCCAAGCGACTGACGGCAGCAGTTTTTAGTCGAACAGTGGAATAACTGCAGTGCCACCTGGGAAGCGCACGTTCCCTATAGCCACTGAGCCACCGCGGCGGCAACCACACAGATAGCGATGCGCAATCGCTACTGCGCATCAGTAAGGGAGAGAGAGCGAGAGAGGAGACATTCGACGAGACGATGGGGAGCGCGCGGCAGCGGCGCGGGCCACGGCGCGCCAGCTGTGCGCCTAGTGACGTCTCCCGCTCCTCGCGCATGCGCAGCTTCGCCTTTCCAGAGTTCAGCGAAATGGCGACTAGCGTAGTGTTGCTTTCGCAACAATATTTCGGAACATTGCCGTGAGCTACACGATGTAATGTGATGAGCGCTCGTATCTCCACACATTTCAGCAAAAGTTTTGTCGCACTGCAGGGAAGCCGCATCGGCTTTTTGAAAGAAGCGGTAGAGCGGTACATAGCAGACATCGAGGATGGCTCCCGAAGAGTGGCCATCGTTACATACAGCTCCAGTTCCACGGTAGTCCACACGCTGATGACAGTGAATGGGACCACCAGGCAGGGGTTCTTGAATGCTATCACCAGGCTTCACGCCGATGGAGGCACCAGCATTGGATCCGGTCTCAGAAAGGCTCTGAAGGCAAGGCCATCTTTTTATTTGCGTGTGCAGTTTTTTTTTCTCTAATTATGCCTACAACGCCATTAAGCATCGCAACACAGTATGGCCTGCGTGATTACATGGCCTTGGCGTGGCAGGATATTAGCAATTGATATGTGTCGGGCTGTCCGATGGAGAAGGCCCTAGCATAGGATGCGGCCAGGAGACTGCACTGAACAAAAGCGCATCTTTCCCACCACTTTTACAATGAATCAATTTTTTATATACCGCCAAAAGCATTCTTTGCATTTTTGCTTCATATCTGTTCATCATCAAATTCATCATCGTCATCAGCTCGACTACGCTCTCTGCAAGGGGAAGGCCTCTACCATGTCTCTTTAACTAGCCCTGTCCTTTGTCAGTTGCGGCCACGTCATTCCCGCAAACTTAGTGATCTCATCCGCCCACCTATCTTTTTGCCTTCCCCTGCTATGCTTGCCTTCTCTTGCAATCCACTCCGTCACCCTTAAGGACTATAGGCTATCCTGCCTTCGAATCGCACACCCTGTCAAAGACCATTTCTTCCTGTTGAGTTTGACTATGATGTCGTTAACTAGCTTTTGTTCCCCCACCGACTCCGCCCGCTTCCGATCTCTTAACATTGCACCTGCCATGTTACTTTTCATAGCTCGCTGCCTTCTCCTTAACCTATGCTGAACTCCCTGGGTTAGTTATAACCAACTCCTCTTCCTTGCTTATAGATATCGCCCAATATTTGTACATAACTCTTCTACACCCTGATTCCGCAATGCGTCCATGACAGCAGAATTTTCCACAAAGTAAAGTTTTCTGGTTATCAATGAAGGCTATATATAGTGGTCGGTTATATTCTGCGCTTTTCTGTATCACCTGATTGATAGTGCTAATGTGGTCTATTTTCGAGTATCGTTTACGAAAGTCTGCGTCACCATTTGTTTGAACGAACTTTAATGTTGTTCTGACTGTATTAGCGATT
Organism: Amblyomma mixtum; assembly: GCF_055824585.1. Classification (NCBI taxonomy): domain Eukaryota; kingdom Metazoa; phylum Arthropoda; class Arachnida; order Ixodida; family Ixodidae; genus Amblyomma; species Amblyomma mixtum. The sequence continues at coordinate 63,945,136 of NC_143018.1, forward strand.
ACCTTGGTAAATACCTTGTAGGCAACGGACAGCACAATTTCCTCTCCGTTCTTCAACAACTCTGCTTTTACTTGATCCTCTTCATAGTGCGATTAAGTGTCTGCGTGGCAGCACGTGCATGATTACGTCACCCAGAAAGGATACAGTCGTATAACATATAAAACAAATAGTCACATTAACCACTGATGAGCAGGCGGATACGCGAGAGAAGGGAAGTATACTTTGCGTCACGATCGGGTTCAGGGCCTCCGATGCTCATTCGGATAACCATTGTTAAACGGTTTTTGGGACGTTAACGTCCAAAGGGACTCCTGCTATAAGGGAGGCCGTAGTGGACGGCTCAAGAAACTTCGACCACCTGAGGTTCTTTAACAGGCACAGACATCGCACAGTAACGGAATTCGAATTTCGCCTCCATCAAAATTCGACTGCCATGGTTGGGATCGAACCCGCGTCTTTAAAATCAGCAGCTCAGCGCCGTAACCACTAATCCGTCTCGGCGGCTCGGGTAGCCGAGGTTGCCGTCGCCGGTGGAGGGAGAACAAGCTAGAGTGACCCTGTCTCCGAGCAGGGAACATTATGTATACTTGTATGCCTGTAGTTGTCTATATATCGGCTCCGGAATCGGGCTTGCGGATTTGACGACGACGATGCGAAATGGCGGGGACTTTGGCATGATACAACTAGCGGTTTAAAATATATAGGAGCTGATGCAAGAGGAAACAAGGGCTTCCACCCCCACCAAGCGAACAGTTTTCTCAACTGAACAAATTCATTGTGTCTTCAAGCGGTTCAGCCAGTAGCCTGGAACATAAAGTGGAGTGGTGCAACCGAGAGTCTGCACCGTGTGTAGACGAAACCGATCATGCCGCAGTAGCATAAAGCATTAGCTTGAAGTGGGAACATAGGAACATTAAAAAGGGAGCAATTACTCATTGACATCAACACAAGCGCAGCCAAACGGCTACAAAGGAAAGCTACACAGCTTTCTCAGAAACTTCACAGTTATAGAAAAATTCGTCCTGGTCCAGGGTTCGAACCCGGGACCACCGCTTCACGGGAGTGGTCGCTCTGCCAATTGAGCTAACAGGGACGCAAGCTTATGGCATAGCGACAGCGAATTGATCAATAACTCGAAATGGGAACAGTGCTGATCAAATGTTTAGGGGAATCCCCGAAGGTGGAGTAGATTTGTAATAAGGGAGTAATTACTCATTGGCATCCACCCAAGCGCAGCCAAGCGGCTACAAAAGAAAGCTATACAGATTTCTCAGAAACTTCGCAGTTAAAGAAAAAGTTTTACCAGCACTGTTTCCAATTCGACTTATTGTTAAATGTGCTCTCACACTACCATATGCTTGCCGTCCCGATTAGCTCAGTTAGTAGAGAGACTGCCCCGGTGAAGCGATGGTCCCGGGTTCGGACCCGGACCAGGAGGAATGTTTCTTTAATTGCGAAGTTTCTTAGAAACCTGTATAGCTTTATTTTGTAGCCGTTTGGCTGCGCTTGGGTGGATGTCAGTAAGTAATTGCTCCCTTACTACAAATCTACTCCACCTTGGGGGATTCCCCTAAATATTTGAGCAATAGGACCATTAAACTGAGCGTCTGAGTAATATTGTCCCTGCATTGACAATGCATGTGTGATAATGTATTGCATATCATTAGTAAAAACAGCAGCGAAATTTTTACTTGCTGCATTCAAGCTTAGTTGGTTCGTTGCTGTTTCTGATATCCAGGCTTCATTGATTTTCCAAGCCATTGTTCCAGACCGCCGCCCTGCCATTGTTTTCCAGACACATTGCTTCCAGAACTGGTGCACCTCAGAGAGTTTTGTTCTATACCTGTTCCTATTCTTGGCGGCCACGTAGCAAGGAAGTGAGTCGCCGAACCGAGAGCGTATTGGTCAGGCATGCCTGCAGTGCCCAGGCCTTGCATTGCAGCTGGGCGCCATATGAGCTCCATATGTGCAAAAACACGTCACATAAAAACGAGTTACAAAAACAATTTTTGATAAGCACATGCGACCGCAGAGCACCTATTAATAGCAATGCTCCAGAACTCCGCCCTTTATTATACTGACAACTGTTGACGTCAGTCAGAGCAGGCTTTGTAAAGTTATCCACCGCTTAATATTTATTTTCAGCACCTAGGAAACGACACTGAAACGCCAGAAGGCGCATTCATCGTACTTGTATCTGACGGGAAAGAGAATGAAGCTCCATTCATCAAAGATGTGCTGCCAGAGATTGTAGCGGCAAAGGTGGTGGTCAGCACCCTGGCGCTGGTGCAGAGTGCAGACGGAAACCTCGAGACTCTCGCCACAAAGACGGGCGGGAAGGCGTTCGGCTTCAGTGAACTCCGGGGAAACATGCGACGTCAGCTCAAGAGTGCCTTCGTTTCTTCAACGACGACAGAGGCCGACAACTCTGTGCGAATCCACACGGTACGGTAGATCAGGTGGCCCGCACAGTTTGATCGTGGTCTCAGTAGTGGGGCACTTGTATAGCTGCGAGCAATGCAAACAGGAACATTTAGCTCATGCACGCAAAAACAGATTACTGATTTATTCTGCCTCGATCTTGAAACACCATCAAAGGGATCACGCGCCTGTAAAAATACAACTGGAAAAACCTGTCGGCAGCTTCTTGTTGTTCTCGACACAGTAGGGCAACCCTGCAATCCGTACCCCATATATCCTCGTGGCACTTCTTTTAGCAGAGCTCCCTTAGAGGCCTGTGGATTCTTGGTAGCTGTCACGTAGGTCTTTAGATGCGGTTCTCCAGAAACGGCTTAGACGTATTTTGTCCAGGCGAGCTCTTACGGAAGACAATGTATTAAAGCGCGAAGTGCAAAAGAGTGGTTGGCCGATAACTGCGCGTCCTCGAATCAGGATAGACGCGGATGAACAGGCAAGAAATATCGGACACGGAAAAGTACAAGAGACACCATGTTAGGGATTTCATGTTTTGAAAACAAAAATACGAACCTAACTAATTATCGTGCTGCAGTCGCGCTAACAACATATTCCATTTCATGCAGCTGAGGCCTACACGTAGTATTATGACGCGCCTCTGCGCAGCGAATCGCAGAGGGCGCTGCCGCTCCTGCTGCTAACGGTCTCCAGTGCCCATGAGCGGTCACCCCTGGCCGCGACGTGCAGAAACCTGGGGCGCGATTACGAGTTTTTGTCTCAATTTTGAGACTCTGACGTCAAAATGACGACACCGCGAGTTGTTGACGGCGGAATCAACCAATTAGCAGCGAGGTTGTGGTGTCTAATAGTAGGGTTCCACCCAGGAAGCATTTAGTTGCGCAATAAGGGACCGTATACTAAAGTTTCGCTGTAAACACGCAGTTAATTATCTGAAGAATGTTTTATTTCGCTAACAAACTATGTTTCAAACTCAACGACATGAAGCAAAAGAAGAAGCGTCCTCAATTTTGCAATTAAGTTTGCTCTTCAGTCACTTTTGCTGCCGCGAGGGTGCGCTGACGCTGGAAAAGCGTCGGTAGCGGCGGCTAGGCGGCGTGAGCTGCCGCCTGATTCAACCGATTCAGCCTTATCCCTCCACGCACATATTCAGCCATCGTAAACATGGCAGCCAGAAAAAAAATCAGCTGATTCGACGGCTGTCCTCTTTTTTTACACATTACGCAGAATCAAAGTACTGCTCAGACGTCTTAAGTGCGCGGAAAAATCTGTTTAAAGGCAGTGATTGCTACGAGTCTGCCGAGAACAATTTGGAAGGAGCGCTTGGCTCGAAAACCGGCGAAGGCAGCTTCAAGGCAAGTTCACACTGGCGAGTTGCAATCGTCGCGCTAGTATTCTAGGCGACCGATTTCGGTCAATTAGTTACGGTTTGCGAAGCACATGTAAAGCGGGGAGGGAGCGTAATAAATCGATTTAAGCCTGTCGCGCGACCTCCGCGACTCGCCAGTGTGAACTCACCTTGCTGCTATCGATGGCAAATGTGCTCCAAGGGCGATGCGTGATTATATTTATTTTTGTTCAGAAAATACCCGGCGACCATGAATAATCACACTGCAGCAACTGCCGACATACGGAAGCAGACCGGTGCAGCTGATGGGAGCTTGCAATCTCACTGCGGGAATTAAGAGCCGGCACGCCCGGTCACTGCGGCAACAATCACTCTTCCCGGAAGCCTCGTAACCAACTCATGCCGCCCGCTTCGGGTTAAGCACTTGATATTCGTGTTGGTGGTGCCGTTCCGTTCGGATGATGCTCGGATGACGCCGCCGGGGATACTGCGGTGGCGAAAGTTTATGCGAAGGAAGTCCACCTTCGCCGCCGCCTTGTCTTGAGGGGTCTCGCCGGAAAGCGCGCACCTTCTGCGACTTAACTTTGACAGTGGTCTCCGCAACTCACCGCAAACACTTGCACAGTCGGTTGGGCTACGCCGACGTTTACTTCATTTCCTACGGTGTCTTGAAACCCACCGGCGGCGAAGGCGCGCACAGGCACTTGCCGCTCCACTGACCGCGCACTCACCCGCACACCTCCAAGTTCAACGCCGAGTTCGTCGCACAGCCATTATGCTCCTTCCTATGTCAAAACGTCGAAACAACTCGTCCGGCACGTCAAAACCGTCTTCATGCACCCTCTTACACCGCTGCTCGCGCGGCCACCGGCCATGTAAACAACCGCCATTTTCTGTCTCGAGCGGTTTGAGACCACTCGTTCTAGTCTCAAAAAATCGTCTCAATCGGCTCGCATAATTAGGCAAGCAACGTCACCACTTCTGGCGCACTTCTGACGTCGACCGGTGACGCAAAAAACCAATATGGCCGCTGGTCACGACCGACCAATAGGAACGGGGCAAATGAGACACTTTTTGAGACACTTTCCGATTGAGACGATTTTGAGCAACTCGTAATCGCGCCCCTGGCGCCATCGTTGCGTGCGCACTGGCACTGACTTTGTGCCGTAGCAGTGGCAGTGCTCCTTATACTACAACTATTCTCATCTAGAGCCAAGGAGCTGCACGCCTCCAAAGACCATAGAGCTGTAGCCAGAACGGTAGTAGACTGGGATTTCTTAGGATTTCGGGCGCTTTTGACGCACAGCAATTATTTCCTGTCCTAGAGCTGAGGAACAACGTGAGGGGTGCATGACAGCAGTCGGAATGCTTGCATTGCTTGGCTTCACAGTTTAGAAAAGCAGCGTCACTGCTGGTCACTGTACTTTATTTCCATAATTTGCTGTTTCTTATTCAGCCTCATTAGTTTTGTCTCTTCATGCTAATCGAACATCAATAAGGTAAGCCACTTTGTGAAGAGAGTAATCATTTTTTCTTTTTTTGTAGTCACGCATCAAAATTACTTTTCACAACAATTCCTGATCTGTAAACGTTCGCGAAATCGATAATTTCCATGTACAGGCCTCTACAACCCTATGCCTTTTGGTGCTCGACTGTACCATGTTCCTGAACGTATGCATGTTGCAGCTATACGCGCCGAAGGCGTTAAATGAATTGGCTGTTTTTGAAGTAAGAGTGATCCAGCGTGGTGCTAATCACGAAGACGAACATTTGAAAGTTTTGTTCTGTCGACGGGCGCAGGAAACAAATTTGCCGTCGGCTTCTAACAGACGGTTTTCTCGTGCCCACATCTACAGAATACACGCCAACCTTTGCTGCACCTTCTTTTCGTTCCTCAATTTTCCTTCATTTACGCATGAGCTCTACTTGCACGGCTGAGGCTGACTGCATTCAGTTAATGCTGCGCGGTGACTTCTTCTCGCAACAGTTGCTTGATGTAGACGAAGAGTTCACGAGTTTACTTGAGAGGAAGTTCCAAGTGGACGCCGCCATCGGCAACTCGACGGTGGTGTACGTGAAGCGAAACAGCCCATATAACACGCGAATCCACGCCAGCCTCATCGGTCCCAGCAGGAAGCCGTGCCAAGGTTGCCAGGAAACGGTGAGCGGGCAGGAAATAGCCATCACCGTACCGAGTCCGGCAATGGTAAGTGGCCGGCTCATTCATAGGATAGACTCCTGACCAGTTTGACTTCTGGAAGGAGACACATTTAATTGCCCATCACTGCGGCGTATATGTGCCAAAGGATGCATGCATGAAATCAGCATTCTATTAAACGGTACTGTGGGGCTTCGAATATTTGTTGTTCTCTCAGTCTTCTAGGCAGCGGAAAAATGCTTAAGTGCAACGTTTTTTCTTGTTACTGTTTTAATTTATGCGAGAAAACGAAATCGGTAATAACTTTAGATACTAAATTAATCAGAAGAACGTAAAAGAAACGAGAGCCACATGTTACGGGTGGGATTTGTTCCAATTTGCCTCCTCATGTCGCGTACGGTGCTCTACCCACTATTAATAATACTTAGATGGGAATAAGAAAAAGTATTAGAAAAAAACTGCGTCCAACCTGTTCCACTAAGTATAACGGGCTTAAAACAATATGAAGCAGAAGAGTAACAAATAATAAAAAAGAATTTCGCTTAGCATAAAAGAAAATATAAATAGAAAAAGAGAAATTATTTGCACTCTTGGAGCCGAAGCTATTCGAATGGCGTTTGAGGGGAGTTATTGTCTAATAAAGGTGAATAATAACTGTACGAGCAATACTAATAATAACATTAGTATAATAGTACCTTAAAATAATAATTAATAGATATAATAATATTATTTAACAAGTATATATATATATATATAACAAATTTAGGAGTTATAATACGCATGATGAGATGGCCGGACATCGGTATGTCGGCTACCGGTGAGCAGATGAACTTCAAAAAGGAGGGAAAAAGATGGTTGAGAGCTTAGCCACTGCTTCAGTCTCTTGCGGCATTGCGGATATTTGAGCGGAGGCTGACCTGGGCAGGTAAATTTAAGAAAATATTAAGTGTCTCCCCATTTCCTTTGACACGGCGTAATGATGAGTGCTATTAATGCTACATGTTCTGGCTGAGAACTGTGTAGTTGTAACCTTTGTTGCGTGACTTATTTTCTATATGGGTGACTGTTGTTTTGTGAAAGCTTTAAAGCTATGTTTGTGATCCGAAGAGGGTCTCAGAATTTGAGGTGCTTTCCGTTCGTAAATGTGCAAATTGTCTAGTGTGTGTTTTGAAAATGAGCGTGTTTTGTTAGTTTATTATGAATTACAGTGATGGGGCCACCTTATATACGCAGTGCATTGAGACCTCGAGCACACTGCAAGCTTGGAAGAAGGCTAACGTTTTCTTTATTCATAAGAAAGTGGACGTCAGGGATTTGAAAAATTACAGAGCGTTAAGCTTACTGTCACTCATTGACGTCCACCCGAGCGCAGCCATACGGCTACAAAGGAAAGCTACACAGCTTTCTCAGAAACTTCGTAGTTAAAGAAAAAAAAACTGCTCCGGTGAAGCGGTGGTTCCGGGTTCGAACCCCGGACCAGGACGAATTTTTCTTTAACTACGAAGTTTCTGAGAAAGCTGTGTAGCTTTTCTTTGTAGCCGTATGGCTGCGCTCGGGTGGACGTCAATGAGTAATTACTCCCTTATCACAAATCTACTCCACCTTGGGGGATTCCCCTAAACATTTGGTCAACACTGTTCCCACTTCGAGTTATTGATCAATTCGCTCTCGCCCTACCATAAGCTTGCCGTCCCGGTTAGCTCAATTGGTGGAGCGACTGCTCCGGTGAAGCTGTGGTCCCGGGTTCGAACCCCGGACCAGGACGAATTTTTCTTTAACTACGAAGTTTCTGAGAATGCTGTGTAGCTTTCCTTTGTAGCCGTATGGCTGCGCTCGTGTGGACGTCAATGAGTATCATCATCATCATCATCAGCCTGACTACACCCACTGCAGGGCAAAGGCCTCTCCCATGTCTCTCCAATTAACCCTGTCCATTGCTAGTTGCCGCCACTGTATCCCCGCAAACTTCTTAATCTCATCCGCCCACCTAACTTTCTGCCGTCCCCTGCTACGTTTGCTTTCTCTTCGAATCCACTCCGTTATCCTTAAGGACCAGCGGTTATCTTGCCTTCGCATTACATGCCCTGCCCAAGCCCACTTCTTCCTCTTGATTTCAACTAGGATGTCATTAACCCACGTTTGTTCCCTCACCCACTTTGCCCTCTTCCGATCTCTTAACGTTACACCTATCATTTTCCTTTCCATTGCTCGCTGCGTTGTTCTTAACTTAAGCTGAACCCAATTTGTTAGCCTCCACGTTTCTGCCCCATAGGTGAGTACCGGTAGGATACAGCTGTTATATACTTTTCTCTTCAGGGATATTGGTAAGCTACCATTCATGACCTGAGAGAACATGCCATACGCGCTCCACCCCATTCTTATTCTTGTAGTTATTTCCCTCTCATGATCCGGATCTGCGGTCACTACCTGCCCTAAGTAGACATATTCTCTTACTACTTCCAGCACCTCTCTAACAATTACGAACTGCTGTTCCCTTGCAAGGCTATTGAACATTACTTTGTTTTTCTGCATGTTAATTCTTAGCCCCACCGTTCTACTCTGCCTCTCTAGCTGATTGATCATGCTTTGCAGTTCTTGTCCTGAGTGGCTTAGCAAGGCAATGTCATCAGCGAATCGCAAATTACTCAGGTATTCTCCATTAACTCTTATCCCCAACTCTTCCCATTCCAGTCCTCGGAATACCTCCTGTAAGCAGGCAGTGAAGAGCATTGGCGAGATCGTGTCTCCCTGCCTGACACCTTTCCGTATTGGAATTTTATTGCTGACTTTATGGAGAACTATAGTAGCTGTGCAATCGTTATAAATATCTTCCAACATTTTCACATAGCATTCTTCCACACCCTGATTCCGCAATACCTGCATGACAGCTGAGGTTTCCACTGAGTCGAATGCTTTCTCGTAATCAATGAAGGCTATATATAGGGGTTGGTTATATTCTGCGCATTTCTCTATCACCTGATTGATAGTGTGAATGTGGTGTATTGTCGAGTATCCTTTACGAAAGCCTGCCTGATCATTTGGTTGACTAAAGTTCAAGGTTGTCCTGAATCTATTAGCGATTACCTTAGTAAATACCTTGTAGGCAACGGACAATAAGCTGATCGGTCTGTTATTCTTCAAGTTCTTGACGTCTCCTTTCTTATGAATTAAGATAATGTTAGTGTTCTTCCAAGCTTCTGGCACTCTCGAGGTCCCAAGGCATTGCGTATACAGGGTGGCTAGTTTTTGTAGCACAATCTCTCCTCCGTCCTTCAGCAAATCTGCTGTTACCTGATCCCCACCAGCTGCTTTCCCTCTTTGCATTGCTCCTAAGGCTTTCTTTACTTCCTCCTTCTCTTTACTCCCTTATTACAAATCTACTCCACCTTGGGGGATTTCCCTAAACATTTGGCCAACACTGTCCCCACTTCGAGTTATTGATCAATTCGCTCTCGCCCTACCATAAGCTTGCCGTCCCGGTTAGCTCAATTGGTGGAGCGACTGCCCCGGTGAAGCGGTGGTCCCGGGTTCGAACCCCGGACCAGGACGAATTTTTCTTTAACTACAAAGTTTCTGAGAAAGCTGTGTAGCTTTCCTTTGTAGCCGTATGGCTGCGCTCGGGTGGACGTCAATGAGTAATTACTCCCTTATTACAAATCTACTCCACCTTGGGGGATTCCCCTAAACATTTGGTCAACACTGTTCCCACTTCGAGTTATTGATCAATTCGCTCTCGCCCTACCATAAGCTTGCCGTCCCGGTTAGCTCAATTGGTAGAGCGACTGCTCCGGTGAAGCGGTGGTCCCGGGTTCGAACCCCGGACCAGGAGGAATTTTTCTTTAACTACGAAGTTTCTGAGAAAGCTGTGTAGCTTTCCTTTGTAGCCGTATAGCTGCGCTCGGGTGGACGTCAATGAGTAATTACTCCTTTATTACAAATCTACTCCACCTTGGGGGGTTCCCCTGAACATTTGGTCAAGCTAACTGTCCATTGCCTAAAAGGCATTTACTAAGGCAATCGCTAAGAGAGTCACGACAACCTTAGACATCCATCAACCAAAATATCATGCAGGCTTTCGTAAAAGATACTCCACAGTAGACTATATTCACGCTATTATTCAGGTGATAGAGAAATTCGAAGAATATAACCAACCCCTATATATAGCATTCTTGGATTACTAGAGAGCATTTGACTCAGTGGAAACCTCAGCTGTCATGCGTGCATTGCGGAATCAGGGTGCGGAAGAGTTTTATGTGAAAATACCGGAAGATATTCTTAACGACTGCAAAGCTACCATGGTCCTTCATAAAGTCAGCAGTTGAATACCAATAACGGAAGGTGTCAAGGATGGAGGCATGATCTCACCCATGCTATTCACCGCCTCTTTACAGGAATAATTCCGGGGCCTGGAATGGGAACAACTGGGGATAAGAGTTAATGGAGAGCACCTAAGTAATTTTCTATTCGCTGATGACATAGCCTTGCTAAGTCACTCGGGCATGAATTGGAAAGTTTGACCAATGAGTTGGACATGCAGAGCAGAACGGTGGCGCTAAAAATTAGCATGAAGAAACCAAAGTAATGTTCAAGAGTCTAGCAAGGGAACTGTAGTTCACAATTTGTAGCGAGCTGCTGGAAATAGTAAGAGAATAAGTCTACTTAGAGCAGATAGTGGCCGCTGATCCGGATCATGAGAGGGAAATAACAAGAAGAATAAGAATATGGTGGAGAGCATATGGCAGGTTCTTTCAGATCATGAATGGCAGTTTACCTATAATGCCCAAGAGAAAAGTATACAACACTTGTGTCTTACCAGTACTCACCTACAGGGCAGAAACGTGGAAGTTAACAAAGAGGGTTCAGCATTCGTTAAGGACACGCAGCCAGCTATGGAAAGAAATATGATAGATGCAACGTTGTAACGTTAAGGCATCGGAAGCGGGCGGAGTGGGTGAGGTAACAAACGTGGTTTGATGTCATCCTAGTCGAAAGCACTCCGTTATCCTTAATAACGGAGTGGATTCCAAGAGAAGGCAAGCGGGGCGGGCGGCGGCCCAAAGTTAAGTGGGCGGATGAGGTTAAGAAGTTTGCAGGGATACGGTGGCTCCAACTGGCAAAGAACAGGGTTATTTGGAGACATGGGAGAGGAATTTGCCTTGCAGTGGGCATAGTCACGCTGATGATGATGATGTGTTCCTTTGTGCGAAACAAATTGCACAGGGCGCCACCGCTCTTCTTTGTTGTCTCCAGTGCCCTTGCGCGGTCACCCCTAGGTTGAGCGCCACGTGCAGAAATGTGGCGCCATCGATGCGTGCGCACTGGCACCGGCGTCGTGTCGTACCAGTGGAAGAGCTCCCTATACTATAATTATTATCATCTACAGCTGTAGTCAAGGAGCTGCACGCCTCCAAGGGCTATAGAGCTTGTGCCAGAACGCTGGTAGACTGAGGTTTCTTAGTACTTTGGACGCTTTTGACGCACAGCAATCATTTGCGTTGCCTTGAGCTAACGAACTAGACGAGGGGTGCATGACAGCAATTGGAATGTTTGCATTGTTTAGCTTGGGAGTTTAGAAAATCACTGCAGTTATCTGATCACCGTACTTTATCTCCATAATTTGCTCCTTCACATTCAGCTTCGTTAGTTTTGTCTCTTCATGCTAATAATGGACATCAAATATTGTAAACAACTTTATGAAGTGAGTAATCATTTGTTCGTTTTTTTTGCATTCACGCATCAAATTTACTTTTCACAACGATTCTTGATCTGTAAACGTTCGGGAAATCAAGAATTTTCTGGTAGAGGCCTCTACAACCCTGAGCCTTTCGGTGCTCGACTGTACCGTGTTCCTTAACGTATGGCTGTTGCAGCTATACACCCCGAAGACGTTAAATGAATTGGCTGTTTCCGAAGTAAGAGCGATCCAGCGTGGAGCTAAAGACGAAAACGAGCGTTTGAAACTTCTTTGTTTTGTTGACGGGTGTAAGGAACAAAGTTACCGTCGGCTTCTAACAGATGAATTTCTCGTGTCCACCTGTACAGAATATACGCCGACCTTCACTGCACCTAGTTTTCCTTCCTCCTTTTTTCTTCATTTATGCGTGACGTCTACTTCCACTTCCGAGGTTGACTGCGTTCAGTTCATGCTGCGCGGCGTTTTCTTTCCGCAACAGCTGCTGGATGCCGACGAAGAGTTCACGAGTTCGCTTGAGAGGCAGTTCCAAGTGGACGCCGCCGTCGGTAACTCGACAGTGGAGCACGTGAAGCGAAACAGCCCCGGTAACATGCGAATCCACGCCAGCCTCATCGACCCCAGCAGGAAGCCGTGCCAGGGTTGCCAGGAAACTGCGAGCGGGGACGAATTAGCCATCGCCATACCGAGTCCAGCAATGGTAAGTGGCCGGTTAATTCCCAATGTAGGCTCCTGACATTTTAGAAGGCGCCTATAATACGACCAAGCAGCCCATCACTACTGCATATATGTGCCAATGTATGGATGGATGCCATGATGATTCTATTTAAAACGGCATTGTGGGACTTCGAATATTTTGTTTTTCTTTCAGTCTTATAGGCCGCGTAAAAAAATCTGGAATCCAACGTTTCGTTTTGCTACTGCTTTAATTTAAACTAAATAAGTAATAATTTAGATACTAAACATAAGTTAGAAGAACGTAGAACACACAGCCACATGTTGCCGGTGAGATTTCTTCCAAATTGCCTTCTCATGTCACGTACGGTGGTCCACCGACTAATATTAATACTAAGGGGGAGCTAAGAAAAAGAATTGGAAAAAGAATGGTGTTCCAGCCTGTCCAACTAAGTATAACGGGCTTAATACAATATGAAGTAAAAAGTTACAAATAATAAAAAGGAATTTCGCATAGCAGTAAAGGAAATAAAAATGAAAAAAGAAATTTTTTTTGTAGTGCTGAAGTCGAAGCTATTGGAATGATTGTGAACGGAGTTATTGCTTACTGAAGGAAAATAATAACTCTAGGAGATATACTTACAATAATATTAGTAGAATAGCACCTTAACAATAATTATAACTAATAGATATAATAATAATAATAAAATGAGGAGATATATAATATTTTTTGGAGATATAGTAACTCCAGCAAGTATAAAATTAGGAGATGTAATCAGCATGATGGGAAGGCTAGCCTTCAGTATGTTCTTTACTGGTGGGCAGATAATGAATTTCAAGGAGATGGAGGGATAATGATAATTTATAATCGTAGCTCTTGTTTCTATCTCTTGCGGCATTGGGGACATTTGAGTGGACATTGGGGACATTGAGTGGAATGCTCTATGTTTCGGCTGCGAATTGTGTGGTTGTAAGCTTTGTTGCGTCAATTAATTCTATATGGGTCGTTGTTGTTTTGAGAAATGTTTGAAGCTACGTTTGTGATATAGAAGGCTTATGTCAAGGTGGTCTAAGAGTTTGAGGTGGTTACCATCGGTAAATGCGGAAATAGTCTTGTATCTGTTTTGAGAATGGGGATGTTTTGTTAGTTTATTGTGAATTACTATGTTAGGGTCACCCTGTTGTCACCCAACTTCGCGCAGTTTTATCGTGAAGTTCCCAGACACCCTTAGAGCGTGTGGGGGTAATGGTCTGGGACTGAGAGATTCCCTCGACTCAGCGTAGCAAGCTCAGCGGAGACCAGCTGCGAAGTGAGAAGAAGTTTTTGGTCGTTTGGTGCACAGCTTTCGCCGGTCGCAAGCCAAAGAATGGGTCGCAGCCAAAGGTTCACAAAAAAAAACTGTTTGCAGAGCTAAGAGACTTTACAGACGATTTCACGATCACTAGTACAAACACTTACAAAGTGATTACCAAAACAATGCGACTCGTGCAAATTTACACTCGAGAGATATTAGAATACAATGTAAATATTGCCCCTAAAGTGCACTAACACAAGAGAGAGAGGCAATCAAACAAAACACAATTTGTTCACCGGGCACTGCGACAGTCCGACGACCAGAGGTCCACTACGATGCCGTCCCGCAGACTGGCGCAAGCTGCCTCGTTGGTCCGTGGCTGGGCGAGTGGTGTTCTCCCGGGAGTCGAACGGGCGCGCTTCTCTGGAGCTTAGACGGCGGCTCGGATTAAATTGACAGCGGTCAACGCCCTACTTATATAGGCTTGGTCCATGTCTGTTTGTTCTACGCGCCAAAGTAGGCGCGCACATCAGGAGTGTCGGCCGTGCAGTCTCCTTTTCCTTCTCGCGCCGGCCGCGCGTCCTCGATGGTCACAAGCCGGGAGTCACTTCGTGGAGCTTCTCGTAATTTCTGGCAGGGCGCCGTCGCCGATGTGCGAGCGAAGAGGAGGGGGACATGCCTTAGCGCACGCAAGGCGCTTTCCGTCAGCATCGCCTAGAAGCGGCTCCGACACTCTAGAAAAATCGACGTCGTGGCTTACTCGTTCCCTCCGGCGAGCCGTGGTGGAGGGGGAAGCCACACAAACACAAGGCTAGTCGCTCTCCAGGGGTTTCCTACTCCACCGTTTTACGACCCTCGCTGCCGAGATGCGTCCGCGCAGCGCTGTTTATTTTCTTTGCTTCAAAAGTGGGACGAATTTTGTGACACCTGTGTAAGCAATGACTTTTGACTTCGACCGTACTGGGAACTTGGAAGAATGCTAACGTTATCTTAATTCATAAGAAAGGGACGTCAGGGACTTGAATAATTAAAGACCGATCAGCTTACTGTCCGTTCCCTACAATGTATAAAGTAAAGTAATCGCTAATAGAGTCACGACAACTTCAGACTTCAATCAATCAAAGTATCAACCAGGCTTTCGTGAAAAATACTCGACAATAGAGCCTATTCCCGTTATCAATCAGGTGATAGAGAACTGAGTAGAATATAATAAATCCCTATATACAGCGTTTATTGATCACGAGAACGCATTTGACCCAATGGCAGCCTCAGTTGTCATGCCGGCATTGCAGAATCAGGGCATTAGAGAGTGTTATGTGAAAATATTGGAAGATATCTGTAATGATTGCACAGCTACCACAGTCCTTCATAATGTCAGGAATAAAATTTCAGTAAAGTAAGGTGTCTGGCAGGGAGACAATCTCGCCAATGCTATTCACCGCCTGTTTAAAGAAGGTATTCCAGGGCCTGAAAAGGGAACAATAAGAGATAAGAGTAAATGAAGAACACCTAAGTAATTCTCGATTCGTTGCTAAGTCACTGAGGACATGAACTGCAAAGCATGATCAATGATTTAAACACGCAAAGCAGAGCGGTGGCGCTAACAATTCACATGCAGAAAACCAAAGCATTTTTCATCAGTCTAGCAAGGGAACAGCACTTCACAATTGGTAGCCAGGTGCTGGAAGTAGTTAGAGAATGTCTACTTAGTGCAGGTAGTGACCGCTGATCCGGCTCTTGAGAGGGAAACAACTGGAAGAATAAGAATGGGGTGGAGCGGACATGGAAGGTTATCTCAGATCAGATCATGAATCGCAGTTTACCAATGTCCTGCAAGAGAAAAGTATGCAACAGCTGTATCTTACCGGTACTAAACTATGGGGCAGAAACGTGGAGGTTAATAAAGAGGGTTCAGCTTAAGTTAAGGGCACCGAAGGCAGCTATGGAAACAAAAATGATGGGTGTAACGTTAAGAGACTGGAAGCAGGCAGAGTGAGTAAGGGAACAATCGCGGATTAATGACATCCTAATCGGACTCAAGAGGAACAAATGGGCTTGGGCAGGCCATGTATTCCGAAGGGAAGGTAACCGATGGTAATCGAAGGGAAGAGTAGCGCACTCGACTACAAGGCAGGGCAAGCGTAGCAGAGGGCGGCAGAAAGTGAGATGGGCGGATAATATTAAGAAATTTGCGGTGACATGTTTTCCGCAGCTGGTAAAAATCAGGGTTAATTGGAGAGACATGGGAAAAGCCTTTGCACTGCAGTGGACGTAGTTAGGCTGCTGCTGCTGATGATGATGACGATGGTGTTGGGTATTCGTGCTTAATGACAGTTGTTAGTAGGCTTGACAAATATGGAGTCTAAATTCAAGAATGAAAGTGAAGTAGGATAAACGTGCTATTCGCATTGGACTTCGCATCAAGTGGATAGGTAAGGATACTACTTAAATCAAGGTGGTGGAGAATTTTCATAGTTATAGTAGTCAAATTCAATTACTGGTAAAGAGGGGTTTTATTTGTGGGCAGGTTTGAACACGCACGCACCCAGACGAGACACACACACACACCCACACACACACACACACACACACACACACACACACACACACACACACACACACACACACACACACACACACACACACACACACACACACACACACACACACACACACACACACACATACACACGCGCGCACACACACGCACGCTATTTTATCGTCCACTATTTACTAACACTATTTTATCGTCCTTTAACTGCTGTTCCATTTCCAACCATTTTGCTCCCTTTCTACCCCTTACTTTGTTTATATAACTGATTGGTTGGCTAGAATTCCTTTTTATAGTTTTCTTTCTTGTCCTCTGAGTGGCTACTTTGCTGGGCTCAGCCTTCATTATTACCCTTTCTTATTCGCCGCCAGCTAATCCTACTTACACAATCCCCGCCTTTCTACCCTTCCACTGATATTAATGCCACCTCGTCAGAACCAACACCTGTTCCACGCACATCCCTGTTTATTTATTCGACTTCGAAACCTTTCTCCAGGCTTGACTTCTTTATCTCCCGATTAGCACCAACCAAATCCTTGTCAGC
Organism: Amblyomma mixtum; assembly: GCF_055824585.1. Taxonomy (NCBI): domain Eukaryota; kingdom Metazoa; phylum Arthropoda; class Arachnida; order Ixodida; family Ixodidae; genus Amblyomma; species Amblyomma mixtum. The sequence continues at coordinate 63,961,832 of NC_143018.1, forward strand.
CTGTTCGTAGCTTCCTAGCCCCTCCGGTAATGCAGTGTGCACACCACGATCTGCTCGTACTGTGCTGTTGCTTGCTATAGTTAACTTTCTTCGCTAATCTTTCCACCAATTGTGTAGTGTCAGTGGTGAGGACATCATTCAGTCCCGCTGGTACAATTACCACATTAACTGCCACATTCTGCGAAGAAGACGACTGATACTCGCCTGTCTCCATTTAACTGCTGCATTATGTAGAGTGTTTCACTTGACTTTACAAAATTTTTAAAAACAGGCTTTCCCCTTAGAAGAGCGCTTTTTTCGAGTTACGATTATCAGTGATGTAGTACACCACAATACAGCTTATACGTGCTATGTAGCAGGCTAGGTAACTAGTATTGAATAGTTAGTTTTTTAAGTATTATTGTTAGGCTCCTTGTTTATTGAAAGGCGTGTACCCCACCGTTAGTAATATAAATATCACTATTTAGAATTTCGAAAATGCGTCTCCCCTCCGCGCTGTGGCCCAACAAATTTTGGCCAATTCTCTAGTTACGTCACTGTAGAGGTTGCTTTGCCTGCAAGCTTCGCAAAAGCGCATGTATTTTGTCGCGATGCAGACAAAACTTGGTGGGTCACAGCGCCGATGGTTAGCGCGTTTTAGAAATTCTAAAAACATGTATAGATATTCCTTACGGTGGTATACACGCCTCTCAGTAATTAAGAAGCCTAACGATAATAGTTAGAGTTGAGAACTCAACACTAGTTAACCAGGATTCTGTTAGCCCGTCTTAGTTGCATTCTAATATACTATACCGCTGACAATGGTATGCTGAAAAATCGCTCTTCCAACTCAAAAAGAAAAAAATTTAAAATTATATTACGTCTTGGGTGAGACACCTTGTATATCCTGCACACGACCTCATGTTTGAGCCACCAGCGATAAGCATCTGGGTGTTCTCTCTCCCTCCCTCCTAACTTCGCTGCCTCCTGGTGTCACTGAGGAACTTTCTTTCTGTCCATCTGTTGGCTCTGACTTCGATCTCCTTTTTAGGTGTTTACTTGTTCCCTTCCTCTCCATAGCCTCCAGACTTCCTAGCTGCCACCTGTGAATACCTGTCCCTCTCCAAGCCAGCTTGGCCTACGCTGCGTTCGCCGCCCACGCAAGTGCAGGCCGCATCCACGAGGCTGGCGCGGGAATTTTTGTCCGCGCCAGCCTTTTGTGTCCGCCATTTTTTCTTCCATTTCTACACCTAGCGTTCTTTGTAGGGTGTTGACAGGTGCAGATAATGTGCAGTTTTCTTCGTCAACTCTGTCGGGGTGTGTACTTAATATGCAACACTTGCTCATAAACTCCCCAGAAAAAATGTCCCAGGATAATAGGTCCGCCGTGAAAGCGCCCTCTAAGAAAAAAAAAATCTCCCTAGCATTACAAAGCAAAGAAAATTACAAAGGCTTACGACACTTTTTTCGTGCCTACAAGGTTGGAACCTGGACACTGCACGTGACGAGTCCCAGCCCGGCCCCAATGAAGGTCAACGTCGGGGTGGAGACCGAACCAAGAGCAAAAAACGACGAACCGTTACAAATCGACTGCAGGATGCCGAGAACTGAAGTGAAAAAGTATAACCATGCGAAGTTCTGGGTCAAGGTCAAGAAGGGCTGGAAGCCGGTTCTGGATGCCGTGGTCACCGCCATAGTTCACCGCCCGACGAACGATCAACAGGCGATAAAAATCCGCCTTAAGGACGACGGAGTAGGTAAGAGCTATTGCTAGTATAGTAAGAAACATTCGGCCCTCTTCCACTGCGTAACGCTATCAACGGCTAAAAAGCTGGACTAACAATTGCTGTGCTCGGAACATGTACCGCGTCTTTTTGTCTCTCTTCTTTGTGGTGAGGCACACAAGAAAGTTGAACTGATTACCGAATACCTGAACTTTCCCTATATGTAAACTTGAAGGGAGTATTATCCTAGCGAAATATCAAAAAACGCGATAAAGAAGCAATACAAGACTATCGAATTTCTTCTTTTCATGTCAAATGTTTCTTTTAAATATCTAGCAACTGATTCTGGAAAGCCGGAGTTACATTTTGTGGTTTATTGAGATAACCAAAGTAACTGAATATTCTGATCCACCAAAAAAACACCGTTGCGTCAGTTACGTGGATGTTTCCTGTGTTGGTGTCCTCCTGCCTTTTTTCCTACTTTTCTTTTCTTTTTGCTCTATCTCATTAGTTCCTTCCTGCTTTCTCTCTCTTTGTTCCTTTCACATTCTCGCTTTCTTTCCATCGTTCTTTCCTCCACTGTCGTGTTTCCACCAATCCTTGTTCCTTCCGCTGTCTTGCTTTTTTCGATCCTTCTTACATCCGCTCTTGCGCTTTCTTCCATACTTCTTCCTTCCGCTCTCTGGCTTTCTTTTCATCCTTCTTCCTTCCACGCTCTCGCTTTATCTCCATCCTTCCCCCCTCCTCTCTCTCTCTCTCTTTCTTTCCATCCTTCTTCCTACCCCTACCTCGCTTTCTTTAAATCCTTCATCATGTGCGATTCCTGAACCTTTTCCAGACCCCGACTATATCGAAAATGACGGCGAATACACCGGCTTCTTCTGTCAGTTCGTAGGCAAGGGACGATACACCTACAAGGTGGAGGTCTCAAGCCAGAAAACGACACGTGTGCAGTACCTGTTGAGGCGCTCGGGTACCTTACTGAGCACGTCAGCCCTTGTTGCTACTACAGGTGAGTTTCCATGTACTTGGCACATTTATCCGTCGAGGCACTCACGTAAACTCAACTTGTACTAGTCAGTCAACTGCAGTGCTAGGTGCAATCACGCGGACTTCCTCCCAAGCTATGGAGAAGTACCTTCATTCAAGCACAATGCAATTCCGCGCGAACGCCGCCATTCGTGATGCACGAATGCAGAGGTGCAGTTGAAATTAAGACTGCAAAGGTGGAGTAATGTAACGTCGTTTTTGTTTTGTATGTATTGAATCCGTAGAAGGTGAATGTAAAGGTCGCCGAGGAGAGGACCGCGGTCACGTTTATTTGAAAGCTGACGGAGAGATGACAGCGGCAGAGCAGCGGCCGCAGCGTCTAACTGAGGACTAGGTCCAGAGCTTTCTCTACACGCGTGGTCGTCCAGTAGGCGACCGCGGTCGCGTTTTTTTTTTAAGGCTGATGGAGAGATGACAGCGGCAGAGCAGCGGCGGCAGCGTCCGACTGAGGCCGAGGTCCAGAGCTTTCTCTACTCGCGTGGTCGTCCAGTAGGCGACCGCGGTCACGTTTATTTGAAGGCTGACGGAGAGATGACAGCGGCAGAGCAGCGGCGGCAGCGTCCGACTGAGGCCGAGGTCCAGAGCTTTCTCTACACGCGTGGTCGTCCAGCAGGCGACTGCGGTCACGTTTATTGGATGGCAGACGGAGAGATGACAGCGGCAGACCAGTCGCGGCAGCGTGCGACTGAGGCCGAGGTCCAGAGCTTTCTCTACACGCGCGGTCGTCCAGTAGACGACCGCGGTCACGTTTTTTTTGAAGGCTGACAGAGAGATGACAGCGGCAGAGCAGCGGCGGCAGCGTCCGACTGAGGCCGAGGTCCATAGCTTTCTCTACACGCGTGGTAGTCCAGTAGGCGACCGCGGTCACGTTTATTTGAAGGCTGACGAAGAGATGACAGCGGCAGAGCAGCGGCGGCAGCGTCCGACTGAGGCCGAGGTCCACAGCTTTCTCTACACGCGTGGTCGTCCAGTAGGCGACCGCGGTCACGTTTTTTTTGAAGGCTGACGGAGAGATGACAACGGCAGAGCAGCGGCGGCAGCGTCCGACCGAGGCCGAGGTCCAGAGCGTTCTCTACACGCGCGGTCGTCCAGCAGGCGACCGCGGTCACGTTTTTTTTTAAGGCTGACGGAGAGATGACAGCGGCAGAGCAGCGGCGGCAGCGTCCGACTGAGGCCGAGGCCCACAGCTTTCTCTACACGCGCGGTCGTCCAGCAGGCGACCGCGGTCACGTTTTTTTTAAAGGCTGACGGAGAGATGACAGCGGCAGAGCAGCGGCGGCAGCGTCCGACTGAGGCCGAGGTCCAGAGCTTTCTCTACACGCTTGGTCGTCCAGTAGGCGACTGCGGTAACGTTTATTTGAAGGCTGACGGAGAGATGACAGCGGCAGAGAAGCGGCGGCAGCGTCCGACTGAGGCCGAGGTCCAGAGTTTTGTCTACACGCGTGGTCGTCCAGTAGGCGACCGCGGTCACGTTTATTTGAAGGCTGACGGAGAGATGGCAGCGGCAGAACAGCGGCGGCAGCGTCCGACTGAGGCCGAGGTCCAGAGCTTTCTCTACACGCGCGGTCGTCCAGTAGGCGACCGCGGTCACTTTATTTGAAGGCTAACGGAGAGATGACAGCGGTAGAGCAGCGGCGGCAGCGTCCGACTGAGGCCGAGGTCCAGAGCTTTTTCTCCACGCGTGGTCGTCCAGTAGGTGACCGTGGTCGCGTTTTTTTTGAAGGCTAAAGGAGAAATGACAGCGGCAGAGAAGCGGCGGCAGCGTCCGATTGAGGCCGAGGTACAGAGCTTTCTCTACACTCGTGGTCGTCCAGTAGGCGACTGTGGTCACGTTTATCTGAAGGCTAACGGAGAGATGACAGCGGTAGAGCAGCGGCGGCAGCGTCCGACTGAGGCCGAGGTCCAGAGCTTTTTCTACACGCGTGGTCGTCCAGTAGGTGACCGTGGTCGCGTTTTTTTGAAGGCTGACGGAGAAATGACAGCGGCAGAGAAGCGGCGGCAGCGTCCGGCTGAGGCCGAGGTCCAGAGCTTTCTCTACACGCGTGGTCGTCCAGTAGGCGACCGCGGTCAGGTTTATTTGAAGGCTGACGGATAGATGACAGTGGCAGAGCAGCGTTGGCAGCGTCCGACTGAGGTCGAGGTCCACAGCTTTTTCTACACGCCTGGTCGTCCAGTTGGCGACCGCGGCCACGTTGATTTAAAGGCTGCACGATAGATGATAGCGGCAGAGCAGCGGCGGAAGCGTCCGACTGAGGCCGAGGTCCTGAGCGTTCTCTATTCGCGTGGCCACTGCTTCGTCTCTATTGCGCGCGACGAAACGGTGGCGCTACAGTGGCCGCCACCGAATGCGAACGATGAGTTTGTGCGAAAAGTACAGTAAACACGAAAGGAGAGGGTTGAACGAGAGAAAAATTTATGTGGTTTAACTCTGGTTACACCCGGTTGGTTGCGAAAGTTTAGCTTGCTTAGCTGCTTCTGATAATCGTCGTTTTCGCATACGTTCTTCTTGTTCCTGTGTTGCCTGGGCACGTTGTCCCGCTTGGCTTCATTCCGTTTATCTTGCCTAATCTCAGCTTCTTTATTGGATACAGCTCGTTTAGCTGCTTCGGCTTCTCGTCGTTTCCGCAGTCGTTCTTCTCGTTGCTCTTCCGTTTCTTTGGCACGTTGTAACCTCTTTATTGCATTCTTCCTAGCTGGCTTGGCTGTCGCCTTACTGTTAAACTCTTCAGAAGCAGTAGAGCAACTAAATTCAGATAGGGACTCTTCGTTGGTGAGTTCTTTGGCGAGACTCCTCAAGGAGCGCGGCACGACCGGCTGCTCCTGGCTGCGGTGGAGAGAGCAAGCTGACGTCACGCGTCACCATAGCATTAAAGAGGCTGACGTCACACCTTCTGTTAGCCGCGACGGCGGTTCCTCGAAGAGCAGGGGGTCCACGGACCACGCGACGAGCGGTTAGACCTGGCATAGTATTGCTTTCGCCATAAAATATAAACAGTCAAGTAAAGGCCGGCCAGTCAGATCGGTAGTCCGGGAAGGCCGTCGTGCGGGACAACAAAGCTCAGACGGTCGAGCCTGGCTGCTTCGCAAAGGGCGATGGAAGCAGAAAGGGGACGGTGATTTCAGAGGCAGCAGGCATGAAATGTCACCCATAAAGCGTCGACGGGACGGTTGGGAACTAGTGTTCAGGCCCACTGGGGGGTGGGGGGGGGGGGCTGCTGACAGTGCGCTCGAGGTTGGTCTCAAGATGGACCACGTCCAGATTTGTGGGCGACTGAAGTGCGTCACCACAGCCGTTGGTAAAAGGTGCCACTTGTGGTAGGAGGAACGGTAGAAGCGCAGCTGCGATGGCGCATGCGCTCGAGGCGGCGAAGCAACGGCAAGGCAGGCGAAGGCGGAGCGACCAACAGGCAGCGGTGATCTGATGGGAAAGTGGCGACCGTTTCGGTAGCAGGCAGCGTTGGTTGGAGGAGGAGGGCACAAGTCCAGCACGTGAGCGTCGGAGGCAACAGGACACGCTTGCGCTCCGACCACAGGCGGTGTTGGATGGGGCCCGCCCAAACGCGTCCATGTCGTAAGCATGCCACCACCTTCGGTGGCTGTCTCGTCCGTCGCGGAGGCAGTGACATGCGAAGCCCAGAGATGCCCAGGGAGCCGTGGTAAGCGTTGCGGGTTGCGCATTATTAGCGACAGGGCTCCGATGGGGTATGCAGGCGCGCCTCGCGATAGGTAGGACAGATGGGGGGCTCACCAGGAAAGCGCTTGAGCTGGCGGCCGAGCAAGTGGCGTCAGGCTGCTTTGAACACCGACGGGGAGCAAGAGGGGCCCACATTAGCGGTCTGGTCAGTCTTGAGATCAGGCGCTGGCATTGGGTCACGATTCTTTTCAGGCGAAGTGGGGCTGGAGGCAACCGCCATGCTTGTTACTGCTGTCATCGGGTTCGCCTTCGCTTCCTGCTCCTGATGACGATTGTGGCTGTGCGGATTTTTAGAGGGGCTGGGGGTGTGAAGCCAGCGGGCCGGCCGTGGCTTCAACTTCGCAGTAGAGGCCTGGAGAGCGGTTGTATTGTCGAGAGGGACGGCCGGGCCAGAGGCGCTGGGCAGGAGTGGCGGCGAGAGGCTGCTGAGGCGAGCCAGGTTCTGATGAAGGCGTGGGCGCGAGTGCGGCAGGCGGAGGGCCAGAGGCTGGCGACATCGAAAGCGGGTCCACTGCGTCGTACAGCGGCAACAGAACATAGTAGGCGCCGAAGTGCGCCAGTTGAGACGGCCGCACGCAGATCATCGTATGGCCGGCAGCCCAAGGCAGAGCAGGCGAGTCGGCGCAGAAGGTCGGGCGCGAGGATATCTCAGAGGACAGCGTGTTTGAACGGCTGCATAGTGATGCCGTTCATGTACAACGCAGCCTCGAACTGAGCAAACCACCCGCCAACACCCTAGGGCCGGAACACCTGAAGCGGCGGGTGGAAGCTTGGGTCCTGCCAGTACGCCATCGTGGAACGCCGCTGATGAAGAAGGGGCGGTTCGCCGTCTGACCCCGCAGTAGAAGGTCGATGTGGAGGTCACCCAGGAGGCTACTGCGGCCACGTTTATTTGAAGGCTGCCGGAGAGATGATAGCGGCAGAGCAGCGGCGGCAGCGTCCAGAGCGTTCTCTACTGCACGTGGCAACCGCTTCATCTTCATTGCGCGTGCCGAAATGTTGGCGCTACAAATCCTTATTCCCCGCCTCGACGAAAGGCTGATTCCATTATTAGCACGAGCGTGTCGCTGCTTGAGCTAATGACGAATGGCGAGAACGATCTGAGTAGGATAGATTCGTCTTGTTATCATGCCCATGTCTTTATTATTAGGCCTGAAGAATGAAGGGGGTGTCCAGCGGCGACCGGTGTTAAAGCTTGCTTGAATTCCTGTACCTTGTAAATGACTTGGATAAACAGCAATCACTTCAATTACAGCGCTTGATTCTCAGTAACACTAGCAATAGTGCAGCCTGTCTGTCGCATATATTTGGCCTGTCGCATTTCGGATACGTAATATGTGTGCGCGCACGAGTGAGCGACTGTAGGGGGTGCCTGTGTCGCTTAGACGCACTCGTGCATACGTATAAAGCCGCGCGGAATAGTACAGCGGCTTCTCCGATTGGGCCGACTTCCAGATGGGCGTGTAAGTAACGGGGTGGCTGGTATTTTCTCCTTCTATTATTTAAAGGCACAACTTCACTAACAGGTAACTTCAGCTCGAAGTCTTCATGTAGTTGGACTCATCGCGCATGCTAAGAGGTTTCTGCATTGGACTACTTATCCCAAGTGGCCAAATCGGATGTTGGCAGCGGCGGCAGCATTTGGATGGAGTCTGAATACGAAAAAACCTGGGTGCTGAGTGGAGTGTAGGCACGTTAAAAACCCGACGTGGTACAAATTATTCAGTTGCCCTCCTCTACGACTTCGCCCATATAAACCATGTGTCACATTGGAGCGTAAAGTCCATATTTCGTTAGATTCCTGCGTACAGTTGCGTGCCTGCAACAGCCGTCACTGGGCGACATGCCCCGACTTGTGCATGAAAGAGAGTTTCAGCTGACTGTACTTATCGTGGAAAACGACGTCGCCGAAATAATTCCTCCGGACATTTATGTAGATTGAAAAGGTACAGGTATCTCGCAGAGTGTTACTGGGCGCCGATGTAGTCTCTTGACAGGGGTTCTCAATCCTTGAACACACCTTTTCTGGCCGACTGTACCAACTATTGAGCGGATTGTATGCATCGCCACGCAGGGCGAGCGATGTGCGCTATCGGCTACAGTGGCGAATGGACATTCGGGATGGAATCGAATGCAGAGGGAATGTAGTGTCCCCGAGGGTTTGAAAGTCGGTGTAACCGCCTTGCAGAGGTCCCTTCCAAACTAAAACAAAGATAAAAAATAGATTGCGAGACTCTATACGGAATCGTATTCGCGTTTCGTTAGGGGTTGTGTGCCGTCGCCCTTATGCAACGCCAACGAGGAAAATACCCTTTTTGGCCCAGCTGACATAGCATTCATGAACTCTTCATTAACTTGTGTTTCATGAAAGGCGTGCTGCATAAAGTTAAGATTACTATCTAACCCAAAACAATCTCCAAATGTACCTCCTTCCCTGTCCCTGTAGCAGTACTTTTTAAGCTGCAATGCAACATTTTGACGCCCATATTGTGTTCACGTGGGCAGCAATACCCAGTGTAGATTCTAGTGGCTCGGATATGTACATTAAAATAACTGAAAGTAGGCAAAGTCCGATATATTTACCGTGCGTTTTCGCTTTTGTACGTCACACGTGCGCAGAAGTCTATAAGCATTAAGATTGGAAATGTTGATAAGCTTATTCCTGGAAAAGAAGTCTTTAGTGGAGTGTGTATTTTATGGTTATAAACAATTCCGAGAGCCCGCTTTTCAAGGACAGCTGACTTTTTTTTTTAGTCTGGTATATGCAGCGGCGCCCGAAACTAATGGGCAGTAGTTTAAATGTTTGCGAAACAATGCGTCATAAAGCAATTTTTACTTTTTTCAGGAGACAACTTCTTAAACGAGTAAAAAATCCGATGGCTTTGGCTGCTTTTAAAGCTACATAGGTTGTGTGGTCATCCCACAACATATTTTTGGTGAATATTACGCCAAGTGACCAAATGACCTTAATATTTCAATCTCTTCATAGTTATAAAATAAGGGAAGGAGATCACTGCACATTCTGTGTTTTCGGTGAAAAAGTATTGCTTTAGGTTTTACGGCATTTACGTAGAGAAGACTTTTACCACACCATATTTTTATTTTCTCTAAGAGCATATTCGCATTCCTTGTTAACGCTATTAGTATCGCCAGATAAAAACAAACTTGTATCGCCAGTGTTAACTATGAACCTGTCACTGGTATCCACACTTATTATATCATTAATATATAGATGAATTAGCAACAGTCGCTAGATATTCTCATGGGGAACCCCGCAGGAGGCTGTTCTAGGAATTGATTTTCTATTCATTTATTTAGACGCACTGTTTTCTGAGTCCTAAATAAGAAATAATTAAAAGTCGTGGTTTTCGCCTTATTCCTTGATATTCAAGCTTTTGAAACAGGGTGCTATGATTTGTGCAGTTAAAAGATTTCCTTACCTAAAAAATTTCCTAAACAAGTTCTCTATTTTCACTGTTCTTTAATATATATTCATTCTGGTGTAGAAGAGCAAGTTCTGATGAACGGCCTTCTTGAAGCCATATTGGCAGTCGGCGATTATACCGCGTTTATTGAAAAAGTTTCCAGCTCGTTTGAGAATAAGTTTCTCTCGCACTTTTAACAAGACAGGCAAACTACTGATTGATCTACAGTTCCCAAAATTGTTTTTATCTCATTTCTTGTATAAGACTGCTACTCTAGCAACCTACATTTTCAGAGGGAAAGTGGCGGTCTCGGTAAATAATATACGTGTTCTAATGACGCATTAATAATGTCGATGACACGATTGACTGGACGAATGTGGATATTGTCACGTTGTACCCTGCTGAAAAAAAGTTCTATGATGCAATAACCTCATAGATCATTCATCATAGAATATCATACAATCTGTATGACATATCATACAATCTGTATGATATATCATACAATTCGTATGATATATCATACAGATTGTATGATATGTCATACAGATTGTATGATATTCTATGATGAATGATCTATGAGGTTATTGCATCATAGAACTTTTTTTCAGCAGGGTAGTGACGGCAGTCCAGCGGTCAGGAAGACACCAGAAAGACTTGCAAACGAAGCTCTTTATTTGGGCTGACTTGCGCCCGCAAAAGAACTGAATCACTCGGTGGCGGCGTAAGCAACAAGCGTGCTCGTCAATCGTCGAACTACGAATGCCTTCTGCTCGCGGCATCGTTCAATTTAAAGCCGGCAAGGAAACTTCGAGATAACAGGTCGAGATCATCTAGAGTAATCTGGAAACACGTAGATACAGCTCTTCATGGCTGGGATCAATCGAGATTAGTCCGGTCGCTTCTCCCGTCACGAACAAAAATGATAGCACCCCTTTTCTGCGGCCTTGCAGGAACGAACGGACACTAATATGATACGTTGCATTACCCCCCTCTCAGAGAAGCATCGCCTCGATGCTTTAAATTGAAAATAAACACGAAGAATGCTAACTTCGAGTCCGTTAGCGTTCATAATAAGGTTTAAGGGCAGCGGAAAAAGCTTCAAATCTGGCCGTGTCGTCGCCGTCGGTGGTGTCGTAGTTTTCGTCGTCGTAGCTGTCGTCGTCATCGCACTTGTCGGCAGTTGTCAACGTCGTCGCAGTTTTCGATGCGTCGCAGTTGTCGCCGTCGTCGCAGTTGTCGGCGTCGTCGTAGTTGTCGTCGCAGTCGTAGTTGTCGTCGCAGTCGTAGTTGTCGTCGCAGTCGTAGTTGTCGTCGCAGTCGTAGTTGTCGTCGCAGTCGTAGTTGTCGTCGCAGTCGTAGTTGTCGTCGTAGTCGTAGTTGTCATCATCGTAGAGGCCGTCGTCGTAGGGGCCGTCGTCGTAGGGGTCGTCGTCGTAGGGGTCGTCGTCGTAGGGGTCGTCGTCGTAGGGGTCGTCGTCGTAGGGGTCGTTGTCGTATGGGTCGTCGTAGTTCTCGTCGTAGTTCTCGTCGTAGTTGAGGCATAGTCCTGTGTTTTTCGTCGATGGAGGATCTCAGTTCTTCCGCTCAGAAGCAACCTCACCTCGAGAGGCTGCTTTATTCAGTTTAACTTTCGGGGGCTGGGGGAGCGTCCACGCACGGCGTAACCTCGGCTAGGAGATACAAAGCGCGAAGACGATGGCGACGGGGAACGTGATAGGCGGCTCTGCGATGGGCATTCTTCCCGACGCAAAAACTCTTTGATGTCGGCTGGTCTCTGGCCAGGTCGGGGTCGTGGGGCGTCGTAAGAATACCGTCGAATACCCCTTCTCCTATATGGGCAGTACCGGAGAATGTGACCGGCTTCGCCACAGTGGAAGCATAGTGGGCGGCGCTGGTCGGGAGTTCTCCACTCGTCGCATTTCCTCGGCTGTGTGCGACGCTCGTAGGACGGGCGGGTTGGGGCGAGAGGGCGGCGGTCCAGCGCAGCTGGCTGAGGGCGATAGGGGCTTGGGTCCCGTCGTCGAGGTGCAGGATGGCGCACTGCTGCGGCGTAAGTCATGGCTGGGGACTCCGCAGGCTGCGTGGTGGTCGGCGTCACACCCAAGGCCTTTAGAACCTCGTCCCGGATGACGTGAGTGAGCGATGTAAGCTGCGGCTGCGTTCCTGTTGGCAGCAATCGTCGGAGCTCTTCTCGCACAACTCCACGTATAACCTCCCGCAGGTAATTGTTGTTTGCGGCGTCCAGGCAGCTTGCTGAGAAAACGCGCTGCTGGCGGTCATACTGGCGGGCTCGGGCATCAAGAGTTTTTTCCATCGTGGATGCCTCTTCTACGAATTCCGCGACGGTTTTCAGTGGGTTGCGGACGAGGCCGGCAAAGAGATGCTCTTTAACTCCTCGCATAAGGAACTTCACCTTCTCTTCTTCCTTCATCATCATGTCGGCACGCCGGAAGAGACGCTTCATCTCCTCAGTATACACCGCAACGGTCTCGTTTGGGTGTTGTATGCGAGACTGCAGCAGCTGCTGGGCGTTCTCTTTTCGCACGACGTGTGTGAAGGTCTCCACAAGCTGCTCCTTGAAGGTTTCCCAGTTCGTGAGACTAGCTTCCTCATTTTCAAACCAGATCCTTGCTGGTCCGTCCAAGGCGAAGAAGACGTACCTTAATTTCGTGGCATCGTCCCATTGGTTAAAAATAGCCACACAGTCGAACTGTTCTAGCCATTCTTCGGGGTCGGCGCCAGGCGAAGCGTCGAAGGTTGGTGGCACCCGGGGCTGCTGAAGAACGATTGGGGTCATCGTCTGGGCCAAGCTCATGGTAGACGTTGCTGCTGGCTTTCGCTTTCGGGTAGGGTCCGGCAGAATCCCGAACTCAGGTGCGCCCCCTTGCAGGCGTCGGCTTGCGCGGTGGACTGGACCCAGGTCCTGCGGTAGAAGACTCAGAGGGCCGGCGTCACGACTTGTAGGGGGTGTCCGGAACATGGGAGGCTACCCAGCACCTCCACCAGATGTCACGTTGTAGTGACGGCAGTCCAGCCGTCAGGAAGACACCAGAAAGACTTCGAGACGAAGCTCTTTATTTGGGCTGACATGCGCCCGCAAAAGAACTGAATCACTTGGTGGCGGCGTAACCAACAAGCGCGCTCGTCGATCGTCGAACTACGAATGCCTGCTGCTCGCGGCATCGTTCAATTTAAAGCCGGGAAGGAAACTTCGAGATAACAGGTCGAGATCATCTAGAGTAATCTGGAAACACGTAGATACAGCTCTTCATGGCTGGGATCAATCGAGATTAGTCCGGTCGCTTCTCGCGTCACGAACAAAAATGATAGCACCCCTTTCCAGCGGCCTTGCGCGAACGAACGGACACTACAATGATACGTGGCAATATTAACTGCATCACTGCAGGTACTGTTCTTCAGGTCTCTAAGCGTTGACATTATTTCATGGCCAGAGACAGGGTCTGCAAACAAGGACGGAAGGCATCTGTCAATGGCTAGATGAGATGAATGTGATGAGAAATTGGAAGGGGAGGTATAAACTCGTTAAATTCATTTGCGAGGTGACTACCAGAATATTCTATGACACGGTTAGTTGTCTTACTGGGGCTTCTAACCGGCGAAATGCTGGAGTTGAGTGACTGCAGCTCACGCCAGAGATTAAGAGGGCAATTTAATGGCGTCTGAAAAAGAGTTTCAGAATGTATGTCCTTCGCCTGTCGTATATCGGAATTCAGTTTGTTCCTGTACTTCTTAAAGCCCTCAAAACAAGGCTCTCTTAGGTGTGAATAAATACCTGATATAATTTGTGATCTTTTATACGCGTGTGCAATTAACGCGACGTCCACGGCTCGCTTATGCTATCAGGCGCCCTCTTTAACATTGGATTAAAATGATTGTTATCAATATGAATGAACTTGCCGAGCAAAAACTCATAACTGCTCTGCGAACAACTTTATTTATAACCAGTTAATATCCTGCACATTTCAACCGAATCTTTCTAGAGCACCTGCTGTTAGATATTGGACTATAATAAGGGAGTAATTACTCATTCCCGTCCACCCGAGCGCAGCCATACACTTTTAAGGAAAACCCCGCCGTGGTGGCTCAGTGGTTACGGCGCTCGGCTGCTGACCTGAAAGACGAGGGTTCGATCCTGGCTGCGGCGGCCGAATTTCGATGAAGGCGAAATTCTAGAGGCCCGTGTGCTGTGCGATGTCAGTGCACGTTAAAGAACCCCAGATGGTCGAAATTTCCGGAGCCCTTCACTACAGCGTCCCTCATAGCCTGAGTTGCTTCGGGACGTTAGAACCCCAATAAACCAAACCAAAAAAACTTTTGAGGAAAAGTCGGAGAATTCCCTAAGTAACTACTAAGCAATTACTTGTCACACAGATCACTACCTTCATAGCAGCCGGAAGTAGTAAAAGTCAAATTAGTGAAAGTTACTACCTCAAAAAGCTAGAGAAGAGCACTACAATCGCAAACAAAATGCTAGGAGTATTTACTAAGAAGATGCTTAGAAACATTTCGCAGATGCTGCTAGCGTTCTCACATGGTGCGCTGCATGGCTTGCTAAATTTATGGATGGTGCAAAAATAAATGAAGCTGCAAGATCAATTTCGTCAAATTCCGACCACGCCCATAGGTGCCAGTGCGGCCGTAAGTCACATGCTAGGGCTTAGACAAATAGTGCATTATATGTACAAATTATGCGAGGTGATGGCATAAAACAGCCTTACAGGGCACACACAAGGGTCCAGAATGCAAGAAAAACACAAACAAGGGTTACGGATGCGAGATGCATGCACTCCGCGTGCACAGTAACTCTTTCTTCGTCTGCTCCACACCATAGTTCAGGCTCTAGTTTACGGGCCTCTGGCTTTACAGAAACAGGTTAGCATACCTTGCCGCATGCCCCTGCAGAAATCTTAAGTTACAAAACCAATTTGTTCACACAACAGTCAGTGTCAGTTATGTTCTCTCACTGTATTTTAATGTGCAGGTATGGTATGTGGGGTTTAACGTGCCAAAGCGACTCAGGCTTTGAGGGACGCCGTAGTGAAGGGCTCCGGAAATTTAGACCACCTGGGATTCTTTAGCGTGCACTGACATCGCATAGTACACGGGCCTCTAGACTTTCGCCTCCATTCAAATTCGACCACTGCGGCCGGGTTCGAACCCGCCTCTTTCGGGCCAGCAGCCGAGCACCGTAACCACTGAACGGCGATTTTAGGGTTCATGCAACGGTTACTAACCAGGTGCTAACTAGCGACCGCAGTTAGTAAGAAGAAAGCAAGGACTACTTTTACTGACTGTACCGTGAGAGGTCGGCAAGTAGTTTGTAAAAAATAGCAAAATGACATAGGAGTTAGTAACTGCTGTATTTTCTACCTTTTACTGCCTTTATTAAGAGTGTGCGGCTAAAAAGGAAAGCTTTACAGCTTTCTCGCAAACTTCTAGTTAAAGAAAAATTGGTCCTGGTCTGTGGTTCGAACCCCAGACCACCGCTTCAGCGGAGCACTCGCTCTACCGACTGAGGTAACCGGGACAGCAAGCTTACAATAGAGCAGGAGCGAACTAAAGGAATTGAACGAGAGCGCGAAGAGGACTGCTCCGGTGAAGCGGTGGTCTCGGGTCCGAATCCCCGACCAGGAGGAATTTTTCTTTAACTACGAAGTTTATGAGAAAGCTGTATAGCTTTCCTTTGGAGCCGTATGGCTTTGCTCAGGTGGATGTCAATGAGTAATTACTCCTTTATTCCTAATCTGCTCCACCTTTCGGGATTTCTCTCACCATTTCACGACATTGAATAATAACATTCTCATGAAGGTCACGCTTCGGAACCTGCTTCTTAGAAAATAAATAAGTGCCCATATGATCACTGGGTTCGCAGGATGCAACTGTTAATCAAGAAAAGATGAATACATATTTGAGAAAGGCAATGGTTACACGCGTTGCATTGGTAATCAGATTTGTAACACAAAAATATCAGAGTGAAACATAAAAATCGGCCCTGCTCGTAGCTGCACATAACACATCTTTATTGAAGTCGCCACCAATGATTAGTTCATACTTATTGGTCGTTGCAAGACATAAATCAGATTCTACGGCTTCTAGAAACGAGCGTAAATTACCAGACGGTGGCCTGTAAACAGCAGACATTAAAGCGTTTCCTTATGTAATTGAGAGAAGTTCAACATCAACAAGCATGTCGAAAAATTCGGGAAAAATTTCACACTAAAAGCGTGCACCAAGAAGCACGCATACACCACCTCCACGAAAGGTTTTCGGATTTAAAGAAAATGTTCAAAACGAGGGCAATTCAAAGTTACCGCTGTCAGTCAGCCGAGTCTCCGAGATCGTAACTGATCAAAATAAAACCCAAGCTGCCTAACAAGATAGAGAATGCATCGCTCTTTTTCCTGACCGACCTGGCATTTAGATGAAATCGCTTAAGCACTGATGGAGTTTAAAGCACGCAGTGTTATTAATTTCACATTTGAGAGGATATCTGTTCGGAGCCATCACACTGTTGTGTATTTGTGTGGAGCGGTCACAAACGATACCTCCCTTACAAAAATGCCTTTTTTGAGACAGTGTTGAAGTTCTCTTGAGCAGACTCAACACGCCATGTTGAATTTTTGTTGTGACCAGGGTGGGCTAGTGTTGGTGAATTATTGAGGCCGAGTTGAAACTCATTGGAAAAGTGGCCACTGTGCTAGATCTGAGCATTCTCAATGAAATTTCTTCTTTGCGTTCATGTTGAATTCAGGTTGGAATTACGGGAGTGAATCAACACGCCATTCTGAATCTTGGCTGAGGTAAAAAAGCAAAAAATCCTGGGAATACATTTGTATTGCGCCATATGGACCAAATACCAATGCAATTTTCGGCGGTATATTCATATTTAGTGCTGCATTTTATCGTTAACGTGAAGCCGTCATCCCCTGTGACGTAGTGCTCCACACATACGCTCACATATGTATATAAATATATATACATACATACACCCTAGCCCTACACATCCATCAGATAAAGAGCATGGGACAGTACTGCACACGAGGCTTTGAAGAGAAGTTTATTGGACTGATTATTCGTACAAAGGGACCATAGTCCCTCACAAAGACAAAAACAACAAGGCAGCGACTAGTGTCGCTCGGTACAAACAACCTATGAAACAAGAACACCACGGCGACTGCTGTCGCCGTTCACACAAAATCATTCACAGCACAGAATGTTCAAAGGATCCATAATGTCCAGGCATCGCGGGGGGAAGCACGCTAACTAAATACGATGAACGCGCACCGACACCGCGCACCACACACTCAATACGGCAGGAGCCGCACCGTAACGCGGCCCCCGCTGGCGGCGATGAAGCGGGTGCTCCACCGCCGCACAAACTCTTCTGGGAGGGTCACATGATCTAAACACGCCTGTTGAAACAGGCGCGCCCGAACCCTCTGCAGCATGGGGAACATGGCGCGTTGAGGCCGGCCCTGCAAGGAAGCGACGCCTCTCTGGCGCCACAAAACAAAGGCCCCGACACACAGCAAGAGCCGCACAAATGCGTCGCGCGGCCTGGTGTGCGAGTCGAGTCTAACAAAAAACATGCGCGACATCATAAGAAGAACTGACAGAGTTCATCTTACGATCTTAAGTGCAACCTCGGCTTCGCCCTTATATGGTCCTACTCAGGGGTGTCCGGACCTGCGCAAGTTGTGGCCTGCCGGTCAGCAAAGTTATGTCAGTTATTACTATTAATATTTATTTATTTTATATGTAGTAGAAATAATCAAGTTCATATGCAACGGTCTATCATTTGACGACCTTGATTCATTCATAAACAAATAAATAAAGCATTAATTAAGTGCCATTTTTTATGAGAGCACATACGAATCCTCCAAACTAGGTATGGCTGAATGAGCATATTGCACTTTTTTCTATGCAAGAAAATGACTGAGCTGTTTATGAGAGTTTTAACAGGTGCTGCATGCGTTCTTAATATGTGTAATGTGATCAGGTTCTGTTTACACGATGCATGTCGAAATGATTTCATTTAGTTAGGCTTAGAAACGGCTGCCTTGAGATGATTGAACTTAAATTCAACAGAAATTGTTCAACAGTAAATCTCTTGACTGCGCTCAACAAAAATTTCGCGCAGCAGGTGTTGAGTAAGCTCAACATACATTGAGTTCATGTTGGTTTCCAGTTGATTCAACAGGAGCTCAACAAGGCGTCAACTGAAGCTTAAAAGTCATTTTTGTAAGGGCTGCATACTATTACATGTTCACAAGGTAACTTTCAACGCAAATGATGTGAGCAGTGTAACCTTCCCTTCCGCGAACAAGCACCTTGCCACTTGAGCACCAAACAAACCTGATATTTTATCCTCTCAGCCCAACCTTCAGTTGGCAGAAGTAAGTATTTCGTTCTTCGGGTAAGGTTTTCACACAGGTACCCGCGTTTGCTCTTCTCTGCTAAATATTTCTTGTGTTCAAGCCATTGGTATCTTTGAGCCTTTCCCTAGAAGCGCACAATAAAGTCGGATCTTGTTCGCTTTTGCAGGAAGCCGATAGCCCACCTCAATATCGCTAGCACTAATCTGTGCGTTGTTTTGTTGTGTTGGGTTTAATGGCGCATAAACGACTAAGGCTATCATTCGCCAAGCTCAAGGTATGGAAATCTCTGCGAAATTCATTTGTTTAGCCACTTCATTAACCTTAGCTAGGAGATTCTCATGGGCGCTTTGAGAAACACCATGAATTTCTGTTTTTTTCCTGCTTCAGAATTCCAGCTGATCCAAGTCATGGTTGAGCGGAGAAAGTTGTTCTTCGCAGCTGGTATCCTCCACTTGTGCTATTCCTTGCCGCAGGAGTGTGATTTCTTTGTCTTCATTATCTAGACGCTTCATGATTTCATCAAACTGGTCGGGCATTGTCTGAATATACTGCTCAACTTCTGCAGTTTTTTTTTTCAACGGCATTAAACAGTCAAGTCTTTCATTGAGCTCACGAAAACCAGAGGCAATATTGAAGCAGGAGGCTCGGCCTCTGTCTCTCTGAAAAACTGTTACTCTTACATAATAGGGAGGAAGTTTGAGGTATACCGGAAAGGGCCACCTCCCACAACCACTAGGTGCACTCCTCAGTACAGGATCCCATTGACGACCGCTGCGGCTTGGGCGCCCTTCACCAGGGCCTTCTGCCTTACCAGGTCAGAGCAGCCTAGCAGGGCTGCCTCCCAGTCCTCCGGGCTGGGTAGTGTTTCGGGGCGAGGGTCGGGGTTGACTGACATGCCCATACCATGGGGAAGATGTCTGAAGACTTCTGCGCACAGTACGGACACTTCCCTGTACATGCAGGATCAAAGTGGTTTAAAACTGCCGCAGCGCCTGTTATTAGGGCTGCTCGCAATAGCCATTTAGGTTAAGGACGGGTTGTGGTGACGCTGCTCCAAAGCCAGCACTCGCCGGGAGGGAGGCGTCCTCCATACCGGACAGCGAGCAGCTGTCGTCGTCGTCTACTTCAGGGGTGCGCCTCAAAGGTTTGAGGGGGCGTCCAGATACGTCCTTGTAGGGACCGCCGGGCCTGGAAAATTGGGCGAAAGGACAATTGCACAGGCCTGCCGACTGGCTCAAGCCGAGCCACCACCGCTGCCACGTGCAGGTAGAAGAGAGTTGAAAGATAAGAGGACAGAGAAAAAGAGAGAGAAAAGACCCGCGTCGCAACAACCGCATCCGCCGAAGCGGACGCTGGCTGAAAAAAACAGATAAGCGGCAGCTGGGCCGAAGGCTGCAACCCACCGAAAGTTGGTTTGGTTTGGTTTGTGGGGTTTAACGTCCCAAAGCGACTAAGGCTATGACAGACGCCGTAGTGGAGGGCCTCGGAAATTCCGATCACTTGGGGTTCCTTAACGTGCACTGACATCGCACAGTACGCGGGCCTCTAGAATTTCTCCTCCAAAGAAATTCAACCGCCGCGGCGGGGATCGAACCCGCGTTTTTCGGGTCAGCAGCCGAGCACCATAATGAGCCACCGTGGTGGTGCAGAGCCACCGAAAGTTGGGTTGCAGCGTTCGGGCTACGGCCGCTTATCTGTTTTTTCAGCCAGCTTCCCCTTCGGCGGACGCGGTTGTTGCGACGCGCGTCTTTACTCTCTCTTTTTCTCTTTCCTCTTATCTTTTAACTCTCTCCCATCTGCACGTGACAGCGGTGGTGGCTCGGCTTGAGCCAGTCGGCTGGCTCGTTCACTTTCCTTTCCATCCTTCTCTCAGTCGTAATCAACCATGAAGCACAGATAGGTGAGTGTAGCGGTGTGGTATGTTTTTCTGGATTTTCCACTGCCCTTTTCTCTTGATCTTGCTACCTGCTCCTTTTAAAGGTTCGATGGAAGCTATTAGCAGCAATGACTGGCTCATTATAGTCCTGTGCTGTTCCCCGTTTCCACGAAAGTAGCACATAGAATAGTCTAGTGTATTTTCTCTCCAACATGTCAGACCAACTGGCCCAAAGCTTCCCCTTGTTGAGTCTAGTGTATGTTTACGTTACATTTCAAAGAACTTCACCGCAACGGTTCCTGTGTGATGTTAGAGAGCCGGTGAAAAAAAGTGGAATGCGCCATATTTCATTTTTTTTTTTCAAAGCTAGTTTCAAGTCAGCATGTATTTAATTCGTGATAGTCTCAACAGAAAAACACACATCAATTCTTAATAAGAAAATCGGTGGCCACTTTTCATCACCATTGCATCAGAAACTCAACTTAGAAGTCATCAGAAATATCTGATGAGTGTGATGTCTGAATCATTGACCTTTTATCAGAAACTCATCACAAATTTTTGTAAGGGGTAGGTGGCTACTCATCTGAATTTTAATTTCTCTTTAGGGTAAGACAGCGTGGCCATTAATTTGGAGTTACTACACCTCGGACACCTCGAAGCGAAACGTTTATAGGATCCGACTGACGGCAGTCACATAATGTTTGTTAATACATAGGTGGATACGATACCTTAGTAGTGCTCTGCAACTCGGATGTGACCAGAATAATTAAGGTTCAGAGTTGTTTGGGTTGATCAAAAAGGCTTTTAGCCACTATTTCACGCACAGCTATAGTGCTACATTACTCACTAGAATGATGTTTGTTTAGGTGATTGTCATGTTGGGTGAGCATAAGCAATAATGGCTTATCAACGGGAAGTTTCTTCCCTCGTGTAACGGCCAAGCATCACGCGCAGCATCCAGGAGTGTTGCAATTAATCGCTTCCGGCTGAAGTAGAGTGAAAAAAAAAATGAAGCGCTGAAAAACCAAAACTGCAATTTACTCAGTCATGTTTGAAACAAACCAGTTTCGGAAGTTGCTGGAAGCGAAGATTGAAAACACAAGGAGATGTCCGCAACTGTGTTTAACAGAGGTCCTCGCTTGCGTTCTCCGGAACCCTGGCAGAACAAATACGGCCAGCAATGCGTGCAACATGAAAGCTACACGTGCACTGTGAGCAGCATGAACAACGGGGGCTTCAGCAGTGAGAAACACCACTGTGGTATCGAGTCCGTGAGGGAAGGAGTCAACTCAGAAGCGAAAAATACGTGCAGCAGCGCACTCAACATGAAAGCTAGAACTTCACGGCGAGCAGCAAGAACTGCGTCGCTCAAACAGCGAGAACCACCTCCTTAGTATCGATCTTCAGCGAAGCAGTCCATCTGCAACAAAACAAAATTCTTCCAGCAATGCGGACAAGGTCAAATACAGACCTGCCCAGCGAGCAGCGTAAACGGCAGGTCTCAAACAACATGAAGCGCAAATTTCGAGTCGAGCCTGTGAAAGATTCTCACTAGAATCAAACCAATAAGGCCCGAAATGGACGCGAAACCAAAGCTACACCCTGCAGATCCTTGCAGAACCAGCAGCGTGAACGGCGGGGTTAGGACAACCAGAAGCACCGCTTTCGTAGCCGGCGAGCAAACGATTCTACCTACAACCATGCCAAACGGCGTTGGTTAATAAAAGCTGCAGTAAATCGCGCTTCGCACCAAACCCGGCAACTGAGTACTGAACAACGGCCACTAAACTACCAAGGACGCAAATCCAGCCCATTATCTAAGTTTGTGCGGCCGATGCTGTGCAGCCGATCCTTTCGGCAAGCCGCGTTGTGTTTTCCGCGCGGAATGCCGGACAACCTTTTCTCACTGCGTCCTCGGTTTTAGCACCCGTAAACGCAACAGAAGCTCGTCATCGCCGCAGCGCGTAGACGCTGTCACAGCTAGAGAAAAGCTTCCCGCAAATACTCGGTCGCACAAAAAGAGAACGAAGCGCGAGACTTACCCCGACAATGGCGTCGGCGTCTGGTGCGTAGCAATAAAGTGCGCGCTAACAGGTCACCACGGCATCTCGGCCAATGAGAGGCTCGATTACCTGGCAGAGCGCTATGAGGGAAGAGAAGCCGGAAAGTTGAAAGCTTTTCGTTATTTTCCTTCATTGAGGGACTTTAGCGCGCCTTTTGCGCATCCTTCGTCCATGGCACATGCTGTGGCATGTGCCGTGATAGGGTAGTTAAGGGAGGGGGGATTATCTGCGGCGGTGCGTAAACGGCGGTGCATAAACGGGAGGCGCTCTGTCCCGTTCTCTTGTCTTGTGTGTGCGTGTGGTTTTTGGCGCCTTTACTTTACAATGAATTACCAACTAGCCCAGCAAGAAGTTCTCGTAAACTAGGGGTTTTAGCGGCGCGCGCACCTACACACTACCTCGTGGCGGTGGCACTACGGTCTTCTCCGCTGACCGCCGGTGCTGTGGAATGTGCTGCACGCGATGGACTGTCTGAATCAGCCACCACTCACAGCCTTATCTTTCTAGTTTGTGGTTTGTGGGGCTCTAACCTCCATAAGCAACTCGGGCAATGAGGGACACCGTAGTGAGGGGCTCCGGAAATTTCGACCACATGGGGTTGTTTAACGTGCACTGACATGTAAACCGTCCTCTTATAAACCTAGCTTTAGTGCAGCAGGTTGAACATGTATTCATCTATTTATGTGACTGCAAAGTCACCTTCGTGAAAATCAAAGACTGAGAATGGACCATTTTACGAAGATAGTGTGTGTGGAAAAAAAGGGATATCTCAAATTCTTTACCCCAATATATTAGAAAATCAAAACATGTACAGAGCTGCTGTCAAATTTGGCATTAGGGACTATCGTGATCGTCCTTAATTTTTTTTTCAGTTCGAA